>NC_140963.1:3570899-3575899 GCF_056783735.1 Eptatretus burgeri
CTCCGTTCCGACTCCAACGCACACGACGAGCAGCTCCACCGCCCGCGAAGTCTTGACTCTCTGTCCGTTCTTGTTTGCGACTCCTCGTTCTCGTTCTGCTGACTCTCTCCTTACTCGTTCCGACCCTTCGCCTCGTTCCGACTCCTTCGCCTCGTTCCGACTCCTTCGCCTCGTTCCGACTTTTACTACTCCTTTGACTGACGAACACCGTCCTTTTATCCCCCCGTAACTTCGCCGTTGACCCCCTCCCTTTGACCTTTCACCTCGCTCCCCATTGGCCCGACAAAAAGTGGGCGTGAAGGCTTTTTGATCCACAAATTTGCATATATCGATCGCCCTGGGGGCGGGGCCAATTCGCCCCTCGCTCACCGATTGGACGGCAAAAAGTGGGCGTGTGTCGTTTTCGATCCGTTTTTGAAGCAGAAAATCCGTGATTTTGTACACGCTGTTCAACGTGCGCCCTACACGAGTCCAGCATCGGTGCCCATGAGTGGCGCGAGGCGACGGCGATGCGATGGTGGCGAGTTGTGACGGTAAAGGTCGTGGCGGTTGTGGTGAAGCGGTGGTTGTGGTTGGTGGTTGATGTTGTGGTTGTGATGGTGGCGATTGGTCCAAAATAAAGATAGTAAAAGAAAAACGGCTATCCTGAAGAGTCGCAGCTCGCATAAATGACATGTATTCCCACTAGACAACGGGTTTGGGCCTAACTACACATGCACTTACCGAGATACCTCACCTAAGGGACCTGAATGGTGGTTTGCGAATCTGGTAACCACAACACTACCCCCTTCCCTTTTTACAGACTCGTCCCGAGTCGTCAAATTTTCGTGTGCCATCATGTGTAGTTTTCCCCTAGTACACTTTACCTACGGATCCCTGAGTGCGACATTCATGGTATTCGTGTCCCCAAAATAAATAACCTGAGGGCTGCGTAACTACCTAAACAAACTCACTCACACGGACGACTTAAATAAAATTGCCGGCGCTAGGACAGACATGCCGGGGGCGCACTCATATTTACAGTACATCTTAACCTTAACTTACAAATTTTACACTAAACCATGGCCCAGGATCACTGAACTCTGCAAAAGAAAAGCAGTTAGCAGGGAGCCAGGCTGCCCACATGCAGTCTCTGGCTCAAAACAATGCAGGTGACAGGGAACGTGGCTGGCTGCTCACACGCAGTCCAAGGCCTTCCCTTTTGAACTGAACGCAGTGAACCACAACGGTGCATGGGCTGCACAAACGCAGTCTCCGTGCCAGCTCAAGTGGCACACGCAATGAGCACAACGAATGGATGCATGGACACAAACACGGTGCACGGGCCGCCACTGCAGGCCCGTGTTGTAGCTGCCAACAGGGCAGTTCTCGCAGCTTGCAAACTGTTGCCTTGATCCTGGCGCACATGGAAATGAACAGGGGGGGGCAAAGCAAAAATTGAACGGGGCTGGTGAACGTGGGCAGTGGGCATGGCATGGCAAAGGTGAGCAGGCAAACACAGCCCGCAGAAGAAGGCCGCTGCAGGCAAACTCAGCCCGCAGAACCAGGCCGGCACAGGCCTCGAAGAAAAACAGCCAGCAGATGAACTGGCCGGCACAGGCCTTGTAGCACACAGCTGCCGATGAAGTTGGGCGGCCTCCGCCTTGAAGTAAAACACGGCCAGCCGATGAAGTGGCCAGCCTTTGCCGTTCAGTGGAGGTTGGTGGAGGGAGTGCGGTGGTGCTGGCCACTCGGAAGGCGGGCTCGGACCTACCTACCTGTCTCCCTCCCAACCTATCGCCTTTGCCTGTCACTGTACATACCCACTCCCTTAATTTGTCAAACTCCAATTTAGCCCCAACTTATTTTTTTGTTGTTTTTATTTTTACTTACCCACTATAAATCGTCCCCTAACCCCCTTTATCGTCCTTGTTCGGCTAACCTATCCTGTCACCTAGCCTACTCCCAACCCCTACGTTCCCTTCCCGGAGGGGAATAAGGGAGAGCTAGCGTCCTGTGTCGAGGCCCAACGAAGCCTCAGAATGGCCTCCCCAGAGTTCGGCGATCTTAACACCAAGTGGGTCCAGCGGCCCACAACGACAGCGAGGGGATGGATGGTGCGGAGGGGTACATCTCCTAATCTACCCTAACCATTAACTCTTAAACTACCCCGGGGCTTTCAACAAGCGCCTCTCGCTTAAACTATTGGTTCTAACAACCCAGATTCCCGTCGCCTGTGTTGGTGTCCTCACAATTTCGGGCCTCGCCCCCCAATTTTCTCTCCGTGCCCTCACACAGTCTCCTGGCTGGGACACGTGGCTCCCTTTGGCAGGCACGACCCTCTGCCGATTCTCCCGCTATGGCACCCCCGGGCACTACACTGCCTCCGAGCCTACCAGCTCCCTAACACCGGGGAGTGCCCCCCATGGCACCTCCCCTGAAACGCACACGTGGCAGGCCGGCCTCCCGGGCCCCTTTCCGAGGGTCACCCGTGCCCACTGCACTGCCCACGCGGCTAATGGCGCCCCGGGCCCCCGCACCAAGCAGGCGCACCCGTGCCCACTACTCTATCCCGGCCCCCCATGGGCCCTTGGCCTACCGCGGCCGACTAGCCTGGTGCCCGGGGTACCCACTCAGCGATACTCACCTTTCGCAGCCACGCTCCCAAGCCCGTCAACAGGGCTCCTGCACCCCTCCAAATGGGTTTCGAGCCTACATTCCCACCAACAGCAAAACAACCTCCATTTTTCAATTTGACTAACCCAGCTAACTCACTTTATACTGACCCCGGGGTCCCTTGGGCGGGAGTCACTCCTCCCCCCAATCACTCATCGCACCATGCATTCCCCATTCACTCCATACACACAGACCCGCTGGCCTCACTCACTCACCAAGCACATGCTTCCACTTCACTCACCAACTCTCCAACACACACACCACTGAACTCTGCCATCCTTCTATCTGCACCCCCTAACTAACTCGTGCTCCCACGTCGTCCCTTATACTACAGCACGTTCCTTTTAACCTACGTAGCTAAACTACGTCCCCGCTACACATCCACAAGTCTGTCACTGTCTCCAAATCATTCATTTTATTTCCCAACCTAAATCTGGCTACAATCCCTCTACCTAATCCATTCCACGGACTCCATGAGGACTTACCCCTGCCCCATGGAGTCGGTCTAACTAAGCTAACCCTTCCCCCTAACTAGTTTCCATCCTGTGCCCAGGTAAGGGGGTCTTTCACCCCTTGCCCAGGAATCCTGTACACCCGAAAGTGAGGCTTGTTCCTTTTTTTTTTTTTTCTTTACATGCGCAGCACCTGCGCGGCAACTCAGAGCTCGCGCACTTTGCACCTGCCCGTGACGTCATGCAGCTGCACGTGTTCCTCGTCCCTCCTTGGACGGGACCATCCGGCAGAGATACCCCTCCTGCCGGATTCCAACCACACGTGCAGCCATGACGTCACCGTGCGCAAAAAAAAAACACAAGCCCCACGTCTCGAGGGGTTTCCCACGCGAACACATGTGCTTTGCCCGTTGGAGCTTAACACACACGATCGCGTGGAGAACCCGTCCGGTCCAAATCCATTTACCTGCCTAACTTTGTCCGTCCGCGGGATCGGCAAATCCACCGCGTGCGTTTCCGGACCGGGACTTCACTCTCGCAAGCGAGCACGTGGTGGTCTCGTGCGTTGCACAGCACGAACCGCGTGCTCACTGCTGGGTGAACCCGGCACGGTCCCCGAAACAACTACAGCCGCTACTCGGCTTTCGTTTCTCCCATGTCGCCGTCGTCGCCATTCAACCCACGCACACCTGCGTGTTACGACGCACACAGTCCACTCCATCACATTCACACCGGGAGACGCGGCTGCGTGCTCCCGCATGCCAACCGACATCTCCCTCACATACCGCTCTCTCACACACACGGTCTCCCTGGCACACAGCGACCTTGCACACGGCCGTTCACTCACGCGTGCGGGGGCACTCACCCGCGGTGCCTCACTCGCACTCCGTGCCTCATCCACACACGCGGGGGCACTCACCCGCGGTGCCTCACTCATACTGGCCGTTTCATCCACACACACGGCCTCTTCCACACACGGTGCCTCATCCACACACGGCGTGCTGGGAAGCACGTACTCTGGCACAATCGCCACCTCACCACTCACACACGGGGACGCACTCACACCTTGCACCACACACACAGGGACAACCACACTGGGGATTCGTGTCCCCACAAGGGTCTCCGGGGCCTCTATACCCCCCAAGCTCTCCGTGCACCCGTCCACAGCACTCGTCCCCTCAACCTCGCAAAGCACGACCGAACTCACCTGGTCGTGACTCGCCTCAAGGGGGCATACTCCCTCCCCTCGTTCCTGGAGGAGGCCATCCCGCTGCTCGCACCGGGTCCCTACACGCTCCGCGAGCTCACCCCCATTATCCTCCACTACCTCCGTGTGTGTGTGTGCGTCACTTACCCCGTCTTCATCGTGTAGTCTTTCCTCTATTTTTTCTATCTCCCGTGTCTCTACCAGCTCTTCACCCTTTACCTCCCTTGTCTCAACTATTATTTCTGTTGTCGTCACCTCGTGTCTCGTCTCACACGTTTTGGTCTCCCCATTTAATTTTTCCCTTTCGGTCATCGTCACGACCCTCGCCCAACACGTTCCACGAATTATTTTTTCACCCGCCTCCACCGCGGGCCTGTCAGCCGTTGCACCCCCACCCAGCTCGTTTGCTCCCACACGTGAAGTCGCCATTCCCAGCTCCCTGGTCACGGCCTTCATGCCCGCCTGCAGGCATCGGCCCATGTTCTGCATCTCACCCCGCAGCTCTTTCATCTCTTCCCTCATTTGCTGTGTATTCGCATCCATCGTCGTTTTCACTTCATTTGTATTTGTATCCATCTTTTCATCCATTTTTTGTGTATTCGCATCCATCTTTTCGTTCATGCCTTTCATTTCGTTTTTTATTTCATTTGTCATTGCCGCCAGCATGGCGAATAGCTGGGCCATGT
>NC_140963.1:3608399-3615899 GCF_056783735.1 Eptatretus burgeri
GAGGTGGTGTGGGTTGAGGGTTGTCATATAGAGAGGAACTATGACATGTTTGGAATGACACAGTGCATTTGTTTTTCTTTCCAAAAGATCAGCTTTCATAAATTATTTAAAATGATCCCAAAATTATTTTACAATCAATCATCTTCCCCTCTGGCCTCCTTTGACCACTTCCTTGTCAAAGCTCATATCTCTCTGGCAAAAGTGAGAGACCAATGCCAATGGCACAGAGTCTGATAGTTTTCACATGCTTTATGGTAGAGACTTTAATCTACCCTCTCACAAAAGGATTTGGATGCCACAACATGAAGTTTTTATTCCAGCTGGGAATACTTGCCCTCTCAACTTCACAAAAACTTAATGTCATGTCCACTGTCTTCTCAACTCTGTTGATTTCACATTTGAGAAGAAAGCGAAAAATCTGTCCAACCTCGACTCTTCATTAGGAACAGGCACAGATGGTATCATGTTCTCAAGTCCTGCTATGTTGTCCTTTGTTCTCTTTTCGTTGCCCTTTTCACCCAGTCCACATTTTTCTTTGGTTTTTGAAGCAATTGGTTTTTGATCCATTGGTTTTGAAGCAGTCTCCCTGGACATTTCTTGGTAATTTTATACAGTTTTACATCCAGCTCTACTTTTCAAGATCACTACGTGTGGCAAACAGTCCCCTTCATATCTGACTCTCCTTACTTCCACAACTCACACTGTCAACACATTGAACTCTCTCGCCTCCCTCCCCCCTCCCCACCCCGCAGTGGACGTCTTAATCTTTCATATGCAGCATATGGCTGAGGTATAGTAGCATCATTTGTTGTGGGCGCAACTGTGCCACTGATGCCATTACCCACAGGTGAGAGCAGGAATTTGTAACTTAGCCAGGGTGCCAGCGATAGCTTGGACACCGTGTGGTCTGTAATGTTCACCAACGGACGTTAAAAGATGGGACACCCAGTTTAATGTCCATCTGAGAAACTGTGCACATGTTGAGGTCTCACCCTGCCTGTGAAACACCAGGATGACAGTTTAGTTATTGACCAAGATTCAAAACCAGGTGATATAGCTCATTGGTGAATGTGCATACCTCTCGGCGATCCTACCAGCCATCCCAGTGGATGTTGGAGTACCACAAGGCATTGTATTGGGCTTGGTCTTATCCCTCATCGATACACATGACCTATCCAATGCTCTGGATAAACTTTTCTTCCCTTTTGCAGATGATTACACTTTGTGAGGGACAGAACTCCATCTCACTGAAATGTGCAGAAAGAAGCGATACCACTCTCTGCTGATCTTGAATTGATTAGATATTGTTCAGCTGCTGGAAGAGAATCGGTTACTTGAACATCTCGGCCTCATCCTCAGCAATGCCTTCTTCTGGCCTGACAATATTGAAAACCTGGCATCCAAAGCCAGCTGTAGATTGGGCATCCACCATTGATCCAAGTATCTTCAAAGTATCTAATTATTGCCAAATCAGAATGACTTGCTGTCTATTTTCAAAGCCTTTGTCAATCGATTAATGGCATATTACATTCTCTTCGGTGTTGTGTCCCAGTATCACATCGGTCTTTGCTGATATCTGTGCAATCCAAAGCACTCGATATTATTTCCATCTCCTGAATTGAGACTGAAGCACAGGGCCTGTTTCTCTCACATAGCAGACAGGCCAGTGGCCTCTATTTTTCTGCTGTCTCAGCCAGCGGCTCCCTCTGCTCTCAGCCATCCGATCCTTCCCAGCTCCTTGCAGGAAGCACACATTCTTTGTCACCTTTTCCTGGTCAAACTCCCAAAATATATTCACAATGCACATCTCCACTCTTTTTTTCTTACATTTGTGGAACTGTCCTTATGAGGGTTGAATTCCACTGTTCTCTCGAAGGTTTCAAGCAGGCAGTGTTCTACCATCTCATGTCCTCCCCTATCCCCGACCACATTCATTTTTATTGCCATTTCCCCGACCCAACCCAATTCTTTCTTTCAAGTTACTATGTATGTTTCCTCCCCTGTTCTCTCTACTTTTTTCTATCCGTTCCCTCCTGCCTATCCAAATGTGGCCCCACTACCCCACTCTCAATTCATAGCCTTTGTACCCTCTATGTTGTTGCTCATCCATGAGTCTCGATGTTTTACAGAAAAAGTGCTGATAAAATATTCACTGTGCACCTTCAAGCATAAATCTACGCCTTACTTTCGTCCTTTCTTGACACAACTGGTGTTCTACGAATTAAACTCCAGCTGTCAAACTCAAGGCTTGAATCAATAGTCTGTTAGCTTCAAAATCATGCAATGAGCTCGCACTACAGACCTTCTGAATTGAGTTTCAACTCGAGGACTCAGTCCTATACAATGTAGTTGAAGCATTTGTCAAAAAATTGAAAGCACAGCATGAATTTCTTTTTGTAATGCAAAAGGAGCTTTTTTGGCCAGAATTTGGTTGATTCAGCTTCAACATGATCATCACATACATTGACATAAATTCCAAAATTTTAAGCAATATTGTAATCTGGCCTTCTCCACACCACTCAATAATGGCCAATCACACTAAAATATGCAATTTGGTTTCTAATCTGTTTGTCTGACCATCATACATTTGGTTGCTATTTATCGAATCTCAACCATACTTGCTATGGGGATTAAGGGTCACACGACAGAGTTGGAGCAATTTAATTTGCTCCCCTCCCCAAGGGGGATTTCCACCTTTGGTGAATCCGTGTTAAGGTGTATGAATAGCTTTTTTATGGCATTTCAGGGGCATACATTCCAGAAGTTGAAATTTGGGTAACCACAATCTATCCAGTCAATGCCATATTGAGGTATGATTACCTTTTTTTTTTTAACAGTTGCTGCTGTTGTTTACAATGAGACTGAAAAATAATTTGAGGAAACCCGACATCATTGAGGCATTCTATGCTTATCGCCTCCACGACATACTAACATACCCAACCCCCCCTCCCCACCCCTTCCCCTTTACCTCCTGGCCGCTCCCGTATGGAGCGGATGTCCCATAGGAAAGAAGAGTTATGCCTCTGTTGTAGCGTTTGTTTCTGGTACCCCATAGTTTATTGGACCCCCTAGGAGTACTAAACCATCATTTAAGATATTTTTTGTTTTCTTCCGGCACTCCCAATTTCCGAGCTGTATCTCAGAGCTGGCTGGGACTTTTGGAATGAATTTTTGCATTAATCATGGGAATAGAAAGTATGTGGGGTTGACATTTTGACATTGACCTATTTTAAGGTCATGACCTAATTGGAGACATGTTAACATTTTTCACCATAACTCGACTAAGGTTTGTCCGATCAGAGTGACATTTCCCCCACTAGATAGCCTAGGCTCCAGAGCAAGGAGCATTTACACTTATTTTACATCACACTCCTCTGGGTTAAAGGTCAAGGTCAAATGGCGGTCTGAAAAAAAAAAAGAAGATTTTTTGTCATTGCTCAATTTTGCCAATGCGGAAGAAATCTCAAAGACTGATTGGCCTTCCAAGATGTCGTTGCATCATAATAGTGTACCTGCATTTAAGTTGTACACCTGATATTTGATTAGTGTCCTTGACCTCCTTTTTTCGGATTGTGACCTAATTAACAAAAAATACCTTTTTGATCAGAACTTGAATAATTTTCCTCAGCTTTTCATGATGCTAAGTTTTATGGGTAGGTTGCAGATGGAGACCCATTTTTATGACATATACTATATCCCTAAATGTTGAAGGTCGAGGTCATATGGCGGTCCAAAAAAAATGGCCATTATTAGATCGTGGACCAAGGGTAAGTCGCAGGCGATCGCCAAGGGTAAGCTGGGGGAGGCTGTTGTACTTTTGGTAAGGTTAAATGTAGATGTGTTGGGAAGAGGTGAAAGGATGACTGCTTCCTCAAAGGCTCCAATTAATCCCACCTTGTTGTTTCATGAACCATGGAAAGTTTTTGGCCCAAGTATTTCACTCATCTGGCTTGCCCGGCCTGGCATTCAGCTAAAAATGATTTTGGCAGGTATTTTGGAATTTGTTCAGGGTGCTGGTGATAACTCATCAACTCTTCATTGAAGGACACTGTGGGATCTTTAACGTCAACCAACTCATGCTAGCAAATGGGACACCCGTCTTTACGTCCATCAAAGGAATGGCTAAGTGTGTTATGCCACACCCTGCCAGAAAAGCACCAATCCACCATTTATATTTGGGTCAGGAAACAAACCCGGACTCACAGCAGCTCAAATAAATGTAGTAAGTGTGCTACCTGTGCACCATCCTGTCAGACACCTTTGCAGGAGAGTATTGGCTAATTATTCTTTGTCAGCATCTAACCATCAGCTAATTGGCTTCCTGAAACTGGAGTCACCTCATAAGTTCTACAATTACAGTGAACTCTCTTTGAACATGTTCAATTATTACTCAGCCAAATTCGCCCCAGTTTTAGTTTTAGTCCGTAATATCAAATCCACACGTTGTGGAAAGTTGTTTGACAAGTTGTTAAATTATTCCGTTTGGAATAGTATAATAATAATAATAATAATAACAAACACACAGCAACTATAAATTTGCTGCAAGGACAAAGGCTTGGCATCATGTATCAAAGGTGTTTTGTTATGTTACGTGTTATCTGTTTCTTGTCCTGCATTTTCCTCTGCTGCTCCATTTTCTGTACATTGGCCTCTCTTATCCAGAAGTTTGGCTCGTCCTTGAACCTTGATGTGTCTGTCGATAAACTGAAATAACCATTGTGCTCTTAACAAGAGACTGTAGTTTGGCATTCTTTTCTTTGTTCTTCTGCACCTGCTCTCTGTGCATAAATTTGGGCACCACTAGTTATTTGCTGTTGGATTTCAGGTTTTATTCTCATTTTGACATGCTGTTTGCAGCTTTCCTGTGATCATCACCTCATAGTTCTGCTGGGATCACATACAATGCCCTCCATAAATATTTGAACAGTGAAGTGAAATTTGTTATTATTGCTATATACTCAAGAAATTTGGATTTGAGATCAAAAGATGAATATGATGCAAGAGTCCAGAAGGTCAGCTTTTATTTCTTGGAATTTCTATGTCCAGTGTGTATGTTTTACCATTGTAGAGCAAGAACACTTTTTATGTTCAGTCCCCCCATTTTAGGGAAGCATGAGTATTGGAACAGATTAACTTATGTGACGGTCTGTGACCTCCTTCCTCTTCTTCCACCCCCCCCCCGCCCTCCCGGAGTTCTCCCCAATGGTTCCGCCCATGGGTATAAAGCCTGTGATTGGCTGTGGGGAAAGAGGAGGGAACCAGGAAGTTGATGCTGAGGAGGAGAGGGTGGCTGTTTTGGAGTTTCCATCTGCAGTATAGTTATCGGAAGGTTGTGTTTGGTCGAACCTTTCCAACTGGTGGGGCCGACTGTTGTGGCCTACTGGGAGGCCTGGACAGTGGTCTCTCTGATCAGTCTCTTCTTTGCATGGTCATCCAGTTGCTCTCTCCATATGTTGGCTTGGTGTGCTGCAGGCCGAAACACTTAAAGTAAATGAAAGTCAGAAATAGTTACTATTTGGTTGCATATCCCTTGCATCCGATAACTGCAGCGAGCCTGTGAACCATTGACATCACCAAACTCTTGGTATCTTCCTTTGAGATGCTTTCCCAGGCCTTCACTGCAGCCATTTTCAGTTGTTTGTTTTTGGGGGTTTCTCACGTTAGTCTCCTCTTCAGCATGTGAAATACATGCTCCATTGGATTTAAATCAGCAGATTGACTTGGTTGTCTAAAACCTTCCATATTTTTCCCCTGATGAACTCCTTGGTTGTGTTGGCAGTGTGTTTTGGGTCATTGTCTTGCTGCACAGTGAAGCGCTTCCCAATGAGTGTGAAATAATTTTATTGTACGTAGGTAGACAAGATGTTTTTGTGCACTTGCACATTCATTTTGTTGTTGTCATCATTAGTTCCATCATCAATAAAGATGAGTGAGCCAGTTCTAGAGGTAGCCATGCAAGCCCAAGCCATGGCACGACCCCCACCATGTTTCACAGATTACGTAGTATGCTTTAGATCATATGTAGTTCCTTCCTTTTTTATGTAATCTTTCGTGATTCCTTTATGCAGTTTTCTTTGGTGAGAAGAGCATGGGAGGAGTCGATTTATTCGTATAATCCCATCCAACTGGGTTTAATTGATTACGTAAGTGATAATTGGGGAATCCCTCCATTCACAGGTGAGAGATGTGTATGGGTCTTTGTTTTTAAGTTATGTTGACTGCTTTTGATGTTTATATGTGGTACATGCTTGGGAGCTTCTTTGGTATGCATTTCTGTCTGCACTGTTGCTGATGATTCGCCAACAAGCGAAGAAACCAGTCCAGCAGCTGAGGGGGGGGGGGGGTAGCATTGGGATTCTCAAGAATGTGCTATTTGTGAATGCTTTAACAACTGTGGAGGAACTCTGGGAACGATTTGAAGCGGAAAACGGCTTACCTTGGGTAGCGTTTCATTGTTGCTTTATGGAGTAGCATAGTTGGGTAGCGTTTCTTCGGCTGGAAGAGCATGAGAGTTCGTATATATATATGTGTATATATATATATATATATATATATATATATATATATATATATATATATATATATATATATATATATATATATATATATATATATATATATATATATATATATATACGTGTGTGTGTTTGTGTGTGTGTGTGTGTGTGTGTGTGTGTGTGTGTCTGTGTGTGTGTGTGTGTGTGTGTGTGCCATTTGCACCATCTGGTTGTAATAGTGAGGATCAGCCGCAGATTATGTCTTAAACAGAAAAACCACATAATTTGCAAAGAACAAAAGCCTCTCTGACACTCGGACGATTGTTCCCACAAATGCATACCAAAAACATCGTGTCACGACCCCTGTGCGCACACCTGGGAGCAGCTGGATAAGATAACCAGGGAATCACTGGTAAAAATGGATGATCCACAAAATAAGTAATGGAGAAGAAAGTAAATACCAATGGATTTTTTTTTAATGCCATGAAAAAAATTTGGTACATCACGGTTGATGAAGGTTGTGGTCAAGTTTCATCAAAATGATGTGCTTAGTTTCAGAGAAGAAAGGAAATACCTTTTTTGGCGGGCAAGCATGCACAGTAAATATATGTATATATATATATATGTATATATATGTGTATATATATATATATATATATATATATATATATATATATATATTTATATATATATATATATATATATATATATTTATATATATATATATATATATATATATTTATATATATATATATATTTATATATATATATATATATATATATATATTTATATATATATATATATATATATATATATATATATATATATATATATATATATATATATATATATATATATATATATATATATATATATATATATATATATATATATATATATATATAACCGGGCGTAGTGGCGTGCGCCTGTAATCCGGCTACTCGGAGGTTTGGGTTGGAGGATCGCTTGAGGACGGGCGCTCTGCACTGGGCCACGCTATGA
>NC_140963.1:3620899-3623399 GCF_056783735.1 Eptatretus burgeri
TGTTGTGGTTGTGATCATGGCGGTTGGTCCAAAATAAAGATAGTAAAAGAAAAACGGCTATCCTGAAGAGTCGCAGCACGTATAAATGACATGTATTCCCACTAGACAACGGGTTTGGGCCTAACTACACATGCACTTACCGAGATACCTCACCTAAGGGACCTGAATGGTGGTTTGCGAATCTGGTAACCACAACAATATATATATAGATATATATATATATATATATAGATATATATATATATATATAGATATATATATATATATATATATATATATATAGATATATATATAGATATATATATATATATATATATATATATATATATATATATATATATATATATATATATATATATATATATATATATGTATATGTATATGTATATAACCGGGCGTTGTGGCGTGCGCCTGTAATCTGGCAACTCGGAGGCTTGGGTTGGAGGATCGCTTGAGGATGGGTGCTCTGCGCTGGGCCGCGCTATGAGAGGGTGTGGGGCAGCCAGGAATCATGGCGAAACCCAATCCTTATCCCTGTGTTGTAAGAGGCGACCAGGGTTGCGTCAGGAACGGCATCCTGCGTAAAACCGATGCCAAATCAGTATGCGGATCATAACGGATGATCCGCTATGGCGACCCTAAACGGGAGCAGCTGAAAGACGAACAACAACATATATATATATATATATATATATATATATATATGTATATATATATATATATATATATATATATATATATATATATATATATATATATATATATATGTATGTATGTATATATTGTTGTGGTTACCAAATTTGCAAACCACCATTCAGGTCCCTTAGGTGAGATATCTCGGTAAGTATATGTGTCGTTAGGCCCAAACCCGTTGTCTAGAGGGAATAAATGTCATTCATGAGGGCTGCGACTCTTCAGAATAGCCGTTTTTCTTTTACTCTCTTTATTTTGGACCAACCGCCATTATTACCACCACCAACCACGTCTCAACAGCCATCACAACAACCACCAACCACAACGCCGCTTCACCACAACCGCCACGACCTTTACCGTCACAACTCGCCACCATCGCATCACCGTCATCTCGCGCCACTCGTGGGCACCGATGCTGGACTCGTGTAGAGCGCGCACCGAGCAGCGTGTTCAAAAGCATCGCGGACTTTCCGCAGAAAAACGGATCAAAAACGACTCACGCCCACTTTTGTTCCGTCCAATCGGTGAGCGAGGGGCGATTTGGCCCCGCCTCCAGGGCGTTGGAGGGTGGTCGCTATATGCAAATTCATGGATCAAAAAGCATTCACGCCCACTTTTTCTCGGGCCAATGGGGAGCCAGCAAGAGAGGTGAAAGGTCGGAGGCAGAGGGTCAAAGATGAAGGAGCGAGGCCACGGGGGATATAAGGGGCCGCGTTCGTCAGTCGAGGAAGTTCAGTTCGCAGGAGGAAGAGTTGAGTTGGAAGCGGAGGAAGAGTTGAGTCGCGGAGTCAGTGCAGTTGGGAGTTCGCGGAGTCGGAGTGAAGAGGACGGAGCTGTGGAGAGGCGGCGGCGGCGAAGGCGGACGAGGGGGTGCTCGCGTCGGATTCGGGGAACTGCGGAGAGAAAGGCCGGCGGCGCGACCGAGGTCGTGGTGGAGACGCTCGTCGCGGGACCCGCGATTTTGTGAAATCCTCCTTTCCCCGAGCATCAGCAACCCCCTCCTGTTTCCCCCCGCGCTGAGATAGTGCGACAAAGGGGGCCCCCTTCCCACCCCCTACCAGACACTGTCCGCGAGGCCCGCGGAGTTGAGGCACCACCGCCGCTCCGCGTCTCATCATCAGACGGGTAGGCCCGACACGGTCTCGGCCCCAGGCCCGCCTTCCCCCTCATCCTGGAGGGTGGTTCTCTTTTCTTTTGCTTTGGGAATGTGTGTTGTCGGCGCCATCTGTGAAGTAAAATTGTATAAGTGTTGCCGTGTGCTCGCGTAGTCGGTATTAGATCTGCATTGTCGCATTTGCTTTTTGTCTTCTTCTTTTCCATGTGCTTTTGGTGGAATTGTATATGTGTGCTTTCCGTTCATCGCGAAATAAATGTGCTTATTATTGAACTGTTTTCCCGCTTCGCTTCGTCTTTTCCTCTATTGAATCCCCATCTTACTTCACGTAAAGGGTTGGTAGTGGGCTGAATACGCCCGATAATTAATCGAACCGTCGAGGCCGACGATAACACCGCTCGGTTATCCCGATAGTACGGAACGGGTCGCTAAAGTGGCCCGTGTCCGAAGTCGACCTGCGGCGAGGTGCGATCGCCCGGTCTACCCTCCGTGTGGGTACTTAGGTAGGTCGAATTTGGCGAGCAACCCTATCCCACGCGGGGGCCGATTGGCTCGATCGCGGTGAGACCGAAAGGTCCACCCGTGACTGGTTCCCGGCGTTAGTCCGAGAGGGTCACGACTGGATTGTCTGTTCGGTGGGCGACGTGCTGCGATTCGAGTTACGTGGCCGTTCGCACGCCGGCGGGCGCGAAT
>NC_140963.1:3635899-3638399 GCF_056783735.1 Eptatretus burgeri
TTTGTTGCTCATTGCAAAAGCTAAAAACCCACACACTATCGGCGAGGAACTGATAATGCCATGTGCCAAGAAAATGGTTTCTCTCATGATCGGAGAAGCCATGGTTCGTAAACTCGCGATCATACCTCTCTCGAATAGCACTGTTCATCGTAGAATTTGTGACATGAGTGAGGACATTACCGCACAGAATGTTATGGATATCAAGCAGTCACTTTGGCATGCCATACAGCTGGATGAATCAACGGACATTGCATCATGCGCACAATTGATGGTTTGGGTCAGATTCATCAAAGATGGTGATTTTGTGGACGAGCCTTTGATGTGCAAGTCATTGGAAACAACAACTAAAGGAGTTGACATTTTTACAAAAATCGAAACCTTTTACAATCAAGAAGGTCTGGACTTCAATAAATTGATTGGATCGACAACAGATGGAGCTCCTGCAATGCTTGGCAGGCATTCTGGCTTTAAAGCTAAATTACAGCGAGTGGCTCCTCATGCATTTATGATACATTGCATGATCCACCGGGAGGCGTTGGCTGCTCGCACAATGCCCAAAAGTCTCATGAACGTATTGTCACAGGTGATCAAAACCGTGAATCGCATCAAATCTAGCACATTAAACACGAGGTTATTCAGATTATTCTGTCATGAAATGGACGCCGATCACATGAACTTACTGTTCTACACTCAAGTACGATGGCTTTCAAGAGGAAACGTTGTTCTGCGTGTTTACGAGTTACGTGAAGAGTTAAAAAGAGTTTTTACGTACACAAAACAAGAATAAATGGGTGTAAATGCTGGAGTCCAGCAACTGGCTTGCGAAATTGTGCTATTTGAGTGACATTTTTGAACGTATCAATGTGCTCAATCATACACTCGAAGGCAGAGACACGAATCTGATGTTCTTCCATGACAAAATAAAAGGGTTTCTTGCCGCACTAGCGTTTTTGAAAGATAAAATGAGTCGCAACCGTTTCGTATTATTTCCGCGCCTCTCTGCCCACCTGGAAGTCGAAGAATCCGAAGACATACAAGTCGAGCATGTTTCTGGCGAAATCAATGAACACCTTCAGTCACTGATTGATCAGTTCGAACACTACTTTCCCGAGCTCGACATCCAGTCATTCACCGTGACCCGAGACTCATTCAGTGCACCAATAGACGCCATCGCCAATGATGATATCGCCCAAGAGTAGCTTGTGAGACTGAAGCAGGATTCCGGAGCGAAATCATTGTACAAGTCCGTGTCTTTGTCCAGTTACTGGTACAAAATGCTTGAATCCTATCCACGTCTATCCGCGAAGGCAATAAGGCTCCTAATGCCGTACCCTTCGTCATACTTATGTGAACAGTCATTTTCTCCAATGGTTTTGATGAAAACGAAGTTCCGCAATCGTCTTGAAATTGAGAAAGACATGATCGTCGCGTTGGGTGGCGTTGAGCCGCGCATTGCAAAACTCGTGGCTAAGAAACAGGCCCAGCCATCGCATTGATCATGATTGTATCAATAATTTGTCAAAAATAGAAGTGGGCAATAAACGTGAACGATAATGATGTTTCATAGTGAACACATGTAACTTTGTTCTTCGAGGGGTCGTGCTCTGATGCTGAGATCTGCAATGGGGTCGCCACCAAAAATAGGTTGGGAACCACAGATGTATTGGGACCATACTCTGTGCAGAGCGTTGGTGCTGCCTCATCAGTCATCACGTCAACCGATCCCATTCTCTGTAGGCAGACAGAATTTGTCCGAACTTTGTATCCATTTTGACTATAATGGCTTGACTGTGTGACAACTGTACCACAGTCATTGACGAGTCATCATGAAAACCCGCCCTCACCCCCCCCCCCCCACTTGCCCTCAGCTAATTTGCATTACGTTTCCATTGGTTCTTGGTGATTCATCTCCGCCTAATCGTTATTCATGATGCTCTCTGGTTCCACCAATCAGGTAATCCCATCCTTTCTTTCTCTCAACCAATCAACGTTGAGGACTTTACATGATAACCTTTTAAACGAGAGTTTGGTGCTTCTTCTTCATCTGCTTGCAGGTTTTATCCTGAGGAGTGCAAGTCGAAAAGCTTTAATTATGTCTATTTTATTAAAATGCATTTTTTTTGTCACTTCATGTTATTCCTTCATACATGCTAACCAGTACATTCATAACAGAGTGAAAGACTTGATATTAAACTATTCAAGTTTACTTGCAGGGTGATCGTGGACCCATTGGACCTCTTGGACCTCCAGGTGACCCAGGTATCGGACTTCCTGGTTCTAAGGTAATTAATGTTATGCTATGTACATACACCTTTGTGGGATCATTGTAATAGATGGGATTTATCAAGTACTTAACTCTGGTAAAGCTTGTACATTGTGGATACATCTGTTGATCCTTGTGCCATTGTACTGTCCCATTGAAATGCCTTTCATGTTCTGACAAACATGACTCAAAACACTTCAGATGAATCCATAAGGTGGAGTTGAAAAATCAATCGTG
>NC_140963.1:3645899-3655899 GCF_056783735.1 Eptatretus burgeri
TCTCACAGTCTCTCTCCCAATCTTTCCCGGAATAGATCTCTTCCGTAATAACTCTCTTGCACGAACTCTCTTGGCTTGGAATCTCTCTCTTCATGTACCTTTCCTCTTTCCTTGTTTGTTTTCTCCAACTATGGCTCTGTTGCCCCACTGACAACATGCTGTTTTTATTCCACCTTTCATGTTGTTCTTCCAAGAGTTTTGATCTTGTCCAAAATATAAAATTCTTCCAAGCAACCAATTCGGGGTCTTCGAAAATGGGACACTAATGTCAATTTAAATTATATATTTAGGCACTTTAATGCTTTTTCGCTCCCGTTGAACTTAGTCCGAAACAGGTGCTTATGGACTTGGTCTCAATTTTCATGTGTGTGCGTCCACAACCATATTTCGGACATGTATGGAGAGATTTTATTCGTACTTGGCACAAAGACAACACATGATGGTATACATATGCACGTAATATTTTTTTTCCAACATCAGATCCAAGATGGCCAACTGGCGGTCATTTTAGTTGTAAGAAAAGTCCCGGTGTTGAACACGTCTTCAACCATTTCTCGGACATGCATTTTCCGATGTTCTTCAAACTTGGTACACACATAAAAAATGATGGTTTCGATATGTTTGCCAATTATTTTCGAGATCAGACCCAAGATGGTGAACTGGCAGCCATTTTAGTTAAAAACCCGATGTTGAACACTTCCTCAACCTTGTCCCAGACATGCGTTTACTGATGTTATTCAAACTTAGCACACAGATAAAGAATGATGGCTTACATATGCACGTCATGTTCTTTTTTTTTGAGATCAGATCCAATATAGCTGACTGGTGGTCATTTTGTTACTTAAATGTCTCCCTAACCATTTGTCAGACGAGCATGGTCCAATTTTGTTCAAAAGTGTCACAAGCACAGTACATGATGGTATACAGGTGGCCCTCATTTTATTTTGCGATCTGATGAAAGATGGCCAACTGGTAGACTGGCAGCCATTTTAGTTGTGCATAAATATAGGCTTAGCCCTTTTACTCCATGCAGCAAAATTACTGAAACAATCGGGGCTATGACATTTTATGTCTTTTTTACTTGTTTTTTTTCCTAGTTTGCTGCTGGCAAAGCAATTTTGAATAAATCTCCTTTCATCAGCGTCCTGTGATTCCATCCTCCAAAATTCGTGAACATTGTATTACTATCAGCCAATAAGTTGTGATCTTATCTGTATTCACACGTTTTCTTTTAACCCCCCCTCCCCCCAAAAAAATCACCACAAGCCCATTTCATCAAACTTTGGATGATGGATTCTCATTGTAAGCCATTATACCTTTTTGGATAGTTTGATTTTGTACTTATGCCAGCGCATTTAAAATGCTGAATTTGAATTTGTTTTCTGCTTCCTTATTTCACCTGTTGACCCTATTGTGTGGAAGCCTTGATAGTTGCTAGCTTCCTCAGTCGTTGTTGTTGTTGTTGTTGTTGTTAATATTATTAATATTGTTGTTATTCTCACCTTTTTTATTTGTTGTTTCCACCAAAAATAATTTTCTGATTCCCAGGGTGATTTTGGTTTACCTGGTCGACCAGGTCCTCTGGGTCCTCCAGGACTGGGAGAGCCTGGCCAGCGAGTGAGTATGCCCTTGCCCATCAGTCTCAGCCAACACTTTCTCCCAACCAATGTATATTCCAGCAGTTATCTCATCCTTGACTGGACTGATTGCTTTTCTGTATCTGTAAAGATAGTGACTGCTAAACTTCAACTGATTTAGACTTTTCACTTTTTTCCCATTAATTTATCTTGCGAAAACACAATAGTAGGCATTGACACATTGTTTTCTTTCAAAATCAAAACTACTCTCAGGAATTGCAAAAAAGAAACAAAATCTAAAATGAACACTTCTTTGTCTTGTGGCATGACTGTAGGGTTTACCTGGACCAATTGGACAATCAGGGGAACGAGGTCTTCCAGGTGAAGGACTTCCTGGTCCAAAGGTATTGTGTTACTGAATATGAGAGCTTCAGTTTGATCATGTTTAATTGTTGTGTGTTTTATTAAGTAAATGACATGAATAGCAGGATAAGAGGCTTATTTCTATAACCAAGAGCCACACCTATGTACCAAAGTGAGAGAGACACAATCCTTCAACCATGAACAATTTCCCCAACATTATGGAAAATTATCAATACAATGTACGAGACTATACCAAAAGGTGAATATTTCTTTCTTCAGAAAGAAGTATTGTCATTTTTCTTGTACTTGATTTTTCACTGAAATGCTTTCTTTAACTTGATGATCAGAAATTAAAAAACTAAAATTGATTTTGGGGAGAAATGGTTCCTATTACCTTCATAACGATTATTAACAGAGATTGCTTCCATCATATTGCCCGAAAGCTGGTTTGAGACAAGTTTTCACATTCAACATTATCAACAGGCCAATGCCCATTGTCTCAGATTAAAATAAATAAATAAAAGGCAGCACCTTGGGGGATTAAGTCGCATTATCTTGGCTACCTGGGAAGCCAATGGCAAAGCACCCAGTATGACCCTTGCCAAAAAACTGCTTCGGCAGCACCAACAATCTGTGAAGGGTGCAGTGAATCAAAATCAAATCAAATCTTAGCCTCATCCTTTATCCATAGACATTAATGATTTTCATCAATTAATGATAACTTTTGAAGGTAAGGTATTAATCAAAGTTGAAATCAAATCACAATCATGACAATCGCTTCGCAAACGGAGTTAATCAAAGCACAAAGACATTTGTGTTTCCCAACTTCTCATCCCACCACCCCTCACTCCAACCCAACCCCCCCCCTCTTATTCACTCACCCGCCTCCTCTCCCACCCTCCTTCACCCTGGCTGTGCATGTCTCTTGCTGCTAGAAATATTTCCCAAACACGATGTCCCCGGCTCTCTCTGGTTATTATTTTTTCCCACTTTGACAGGCCCCTCCATTGAGGGCGAGAAGGAGAAGGAAAGAAAGACAAATTTATCTGTGCATCGTGCTTTAAACTCCTCACCCTACCACCCCCTTTCCATCTCCGTCCTCATGTCCCGCTCCCCCCCCCCCTTGCTGCCGTTCATCATCCTGATGTCCCTTCCCGCAAGAATAATTTTTAAACGTTTCTTTACCATTGAGAGATGTGGCCAAGATCGATATATATATATATATATATATATATATATATATATATATATATATATATATATATATATATATATATATATATATATATATATATCTATATATATATATATATATATATATATCTATATATATATATACATATATATATTGTTGTGGTTACCAGATTCGCAAACCACCATTCAGGTCCCTTAGGTGAGGTATCTCGGTAAGTACATGTGTAGTTAGGCCCGAACCCGTTGTCTAGTGGGAATACATGTCATTTATGCGAGCTGCGACTCTTCAGGATAGCCGTTTTTCTTTTACTATCTTTATTTTGGACCAACCGCCATGATCACAACCACAACATCAACCACCGACCACAACCACCGCTTCACCACAACCGCCACGACCTTCACGCACACCTCACAACCGTAGCATCGCCACCGTTCTTGCCCCGCTGTGGGTACCGGTGTTGGACTCATGCAGAACGCGCGTCGAACAGCGTGTACAAAATCACGGATTTTCTGCTTCAAAAACGGATCAAAAACGACACACGCCCACTTTTTGCCGTCCAATCGGTGAGCGAGGGGCGATTTGGCCCCGCCCCCAGGGCGATCGATATATGCAAATTTGTGGATCAAAAAGCCTTCACGCCCACTTTTTCTCGGGCCAATGGGGAGCGAGGTGAAAGGTCAAAGGGAGGGGGTCAAAGGCGAAGTTACGGGGGGATAAAAGGACGGTGTTCGTCAGTCAGAACGAGGGAGAGTCGAAAAGGGAGAACGAGAAGGAGTCGGAACGAGAAGGAGTCAGAAGAGAGAGTCGCAAACGAGAACGAAAGAAGTCTGGAGCCCGAAGCCTGCAGTGGCTGGAGAAGCTGAAGAGAGTCGGACGAGGGGGTGCTCGCGTCGGTGCCAGGAGCTGCACGCCCGAGGGAGGCCGGCAGCGCGACCTGGCCGAGGTGGAGACGCACACCAGGGATAATAAAGATCCTCTATACCCCGAGCATCAGCAACCCCCCTCCTGTTTCCCCCCGCGCTGAGATAGTGCGACCAAGGGGAGCCCCGTTCCCACCCCCTGCCAGGCACTGTCCACGAGGCCTGCGGGTTGCGGGGCCATCGCCGCTCCGCGTCTCATCACCAGACGGGTAGGCCCGACCCGGTCTCGGCCTCAGGCCTACCTCATTCTTGGGGGATTTCTTTTCCTTGGTTTTGGGTATGTGTTGTCGGCGCCGTCTGTGAAGTAGAATTGTATAAGTGTTGCCGTGTGCTCGGTAGTCGGTATTAGCTCTGCACTGTGTTTTCACTTTTATGTTTGCTTTTTGTGTAAATGGAATTGTGTTTTCTTTTTTGTGTGCATTTGGTGGAATTGTATTTGTGTGCTTTCCGTTCGTCGCGAATAAATGTGCTTTATTGTTGAACTGTTCTCCCGCTTCGCTTCGTCTTTTCCTCCATTGAATCCCCATCTTGCTTCACGTAAAGGGTTGGTAGTGGGCTGAATACGCCCGATAATTAATCGAACCGTCGAGGTCGACGATAACACCGCTCGGTTATTCTGATAGTACGGAACGGGTCGCTTAAGTGGCCCGTGTCCGAAGTCGACCTGCGGCGAGGTGCGATCGCCCGGTCTACCCTCCGCGTGGGTACTTAGGTAGTTCGAATTTGGCGAGCAACCCTATCCCACGCGGGGGCTGATTGGCTCGATCGCGGTGAGACCGAAAGGTCCACCCGTGACTGGTTCCCGGCGTTAGTCCGAGAGGGTCACGACTGGATTGTCCGTCCGGTGGGCGACGTGCCGCGATTCGAGTTACGTGGCCGTCGCACGCCGGCGGGCGCGAAAACCGCAACACTGGTGTCAGGAGTGGGATACAAATTCATCGCCCTCCTCGCGGCACTGGTATCGGAGAACAGGAAAACAGGCTCTCCTGTCTCCGGCTGAATTCACGGGAATCGGTCCAGGGGTGAGAGAAGCGACCCCCGATTCCCTCCAAATTACGAGCGAGCAAATTAACCCTTCACGAGAAGCAAGATGGCGTCTCAAGGCGAGCGGGAGCCGGGGGTATTAGAAATGGATGTAGAATGTGTAGAATCCATGGCTCAGGATGGAATCCCCGAGCAGGAAATGTTGATTGCGCAGGAACACGGACTCGCCCAACTGAACCCAGGGCCCGAGGTGGGTGCGGCAGCGGCCGCGGTGTATGACACCTCCCCCCCCCTCTCCACCAAAACCCTTCCCCAACCCTTGCCGAAACGGCTCAGCTGAGTGCATCCAACATGGCCCAGCTATGCGCCATGCTGGCGGCAATGAACGAAAAGATGAATGCGAAAATGATCGAAAAGATGGATGCGAATACACAACAAATGAACAAAAAGATGGATACAAATACAAATGAAATGAAAAACGAAATGAACAAGCAAATGAATGAAGTGAAAACGACGATGGATGCGAATACACAGCAAATAAACGGAATGGAAGCAAACATGAAGGAAGAAATGAAAAAGTTCCGGGATGAGACGCAGAACATGGGCCGATGCCTGCAGGCGGGCATGAAGGCCGTGACAAAGGAAATAATAGTTGAGACACGGGAGGTAAAGGGGGAAGAGTTGGCAGAGACACGGGAGATAGAAAAAATAGAGGAAAGACTACACGAGGAAGACGGGGTAAGTGACGCACACACACACACAGAGGTAGTGGAGGATAATGGGGGTGAGCTGGCGGACTGGGTAGAGACCCAGTGCGAGCACCTGGATGGCCTCCTCCAGGAACGAGGGGAGGGAGTATGCCCCCTTGACGCGAGTCACGACCAGGTGAGTTCGGTCGTGCTTTGCGAGGTTGAGAGGACGGGTGCTGTGGACGGGTGCACGGCGAGCTTGGGGGGTATAGAGGCCCCGGAGACCCTTGTGGGGACACAAATCCCCAGTGTGGTTGTCCCTGTGTGTGTGGTGCAAGGTGTGAGTGCGTCCCCGTGTGTGGAAGCGACCCCGTGTGTGAGTGGTGTGGTGGCGATGGAGCCAGAGTACGTGCTTCCCAGCACGCCGTGCGTGGATGAGGCACCGTGTGTGAGTGTCGCCGTGTGTGTGAATGAGGCACCGCGGGTGAGTGCCCTCGCGTGTGTGAGTGAGGCACCGCGGGTTAGTGCCCCCGCGTGTGTGGGTGAGGCACCGTGTGTGGATGAGGCACCGCGGTTGAGTGCCCCCGCGTGTATGAGTGGGGCACGGTGTGTGGAAGAGACCGCGTGTGTGAGTGTCGCCGTGTGTATGAGTGAGGTACCGCGGGTGAGTGCCCCCGCGTGTGTGGATGAGGGACGGAGTGCGAGTGAGGCACCGCGGGTGAGTGCCCCCGCACGCGTGAGTGAACGGCCGTGTGCAAGGTCGCTGTGTGCAAGGGAGACCGTGTGTGTGAGAGAGCGGTATGTGAGGGAGATGTCGGTTGGCATGCGGGAGCACGCAGCCGCGTCTCCCGGGGTGAGTTTAATGGTGTGGACTGTGTGCGTCGTAACACGCAGGTGTGCGTGTGTGGAATGGAGACGGAGACGGCGACATGGGAGAAACGAAAGCCGTGTAGCGGCTGTAGTTGTTTCGGGGACCGTGCCGGGTTCGCCCAGCAGTGAGCACGAGGTTCGTGCTGTGCAACGCACGAGACCACCACGTGCTCGCTTGCGAGAGTGAAGTCCCGGTCCGGAAACGCACGCGGTGGATTTGCCGATCCCGCGGACGGACAAAGTTTAGGCAGGTAAATGGATTTGGACCGGACGGGTTCTCCACGCGATCGTGTGTGTTAAGCTCCAACGGGCAAAGCACATGTGTTCGCGTGGGGAACCCCTCGAGACGTGTGGCTTGTGTTTTTTTTTTATGCGCACGGTGACGCCATGGCTGCACGTGGGGTTGGAATTCGGCAGGAGGGGAATCTCTGCCGGATGGTCCCGTCCAAGGAGGGACGAGGAACACGTGCAGCTGCATGGCGTCACGGCCAGGTGCAAAGTGCGCGAGCTCTGAGTTGCCGCGCAGGTGCTGCGCATGGGAAAAAAAAAGAAAGGAGCAAGCCTCACTTTCGGGTGTACAGGATTCCTGGGCAAGGGGTGAAAGACCCCCTTACCCGGGGCACAGGATGGAAACTAGTTAGGGGGAAGGGTTAGCTTAGTTAGACCGACTTCATGGGGCAGGGGTAAGTCCTCATGGAGTCCGTGGAATGGATTAGTTAGAAGGATTGTAGCGAGATTTAGGTTGGGAAATAAAATGATTTATTTGGAGACAGTGACAGACTTGTGGATGTGTAGTGGGGACGTAGCTTAGCTACGTAGTGTTAAAAGGAACGTGCTACTAGTTTAAGGGACGACGTGGGAGCACGAGTTAGTTAGGGGATGTAGTTAGAAGGATGGCAGAGTTCAGCGGTGTGTGTGTTGGTGAGTTGTGAGGTGAGTACGTGTACATGTTGAGTGAGTGAGGCCAGCGGGTCTGTGTGTGTGGAGTGAATGGGGAATGCATGGTGCGATGAGTGATTGGGGGGAGGAGTGACTCCCGCCCAAGGGACCCCGGGGTCAGTGTAGAGTGAGTTAGCTGGGTTAGTCAAATTGAAAAATGGAGGTCGTTTTGCTGTTGGTGGGAAAGTAGGCTCGAGACCCATTTGGAGGGGTGCAGGAGCCCTGTTGACGGGCTTGGGAGCGTGGCTGCGAAAGGTGAGTATCGCTGAGTGGGTACCCCGGGCACCAGGCTAGTCGGCCGCGGTAGGCCAAGGGCCCATGGGGGGCCGGGATAGAGTAGTGGGCACGGGTGCGCCTGCTTGGTGCGGGGGCCCGGGGCGCCATTAGCTGCGTGGGCAGTGTAGTGGGCACGGGTGACCCTCGGAAAGGGGCCCGGGAGGCCGGCCTGCCACGTGTGCGTTTCAGGGGAGGTGCCATGGGGGGCACTCCCCGGTGTTAGGGAGCTGGTAGGCTCGGAGGCAGTGTAGTGCCCGGGGGTGCCATAGTGGGAGATTCGGCAGAGGGTCGTGCCTGCCAAAGGGAGCCACGTGTCCCAGCCAGGAGACCGTGTGAGGGCACGGAGAGAAAATTGGGGGGCGAGGCCCGAAATTGTAAGGACACCAACACAGGCGACGGGAATCTGGGTTTATAGAACCAATAGTTTAAGCGAGAGGCGCTTGTTGAAAGCCCCGGGGTAGTTTAAGAGTTAATGGTTAGGGTAGATTAGGAGATGTACCCCTCCGCACCATCCATCCCCTCGCTCTCGTTGTGGGCCGCTGGACCCACTTTGGGTTAGATCGCCGAACTCTGGGGAGGCCATTCTGAGGCTTCGTTGGGCCTCGACACAGGACGCTAGCTCTCCCTTGTTCCCCTCCGGGAAGGGAACGTAGGGGTTGGGAGTAGGCTAGGTGACAGAATAGGTTAGCCGAACAAGGACGATAAAGGGGGTTAGGGGACGATTTATAGTGGGGAAGTAAAAATAAAAACAATAAAAAAATAAGTTGGGGCTAAATTGGGGTTTGACAAATTAAGGGAGTGGGTATGTACAGTGACAGGCAAAGGCGATAGGTTGGGAGGGAGACAGGTAGGTAGGTCCGAGCCCGCCTTCCAAGTGGCCAGCACCACCGCACTCCCTCCACCAACTTCCACTGACGGCAAAAGCTGGCCAGCTTCATCTGCAGCTGCTGTGCTGCAAGGCCTGTGCCGGCTGGATCGTCTGCAGCTGCTGTGCTGCAAGGCCTGTGCCGGCCAGTTCATCTGCTGGCTGTTTTTCTTCAAGGCCTGTGCCGGCCAGTTCATCTGCCGGCTGTGTTTGCCTGCAACGGCCTGGTTCTGTGGGCTGAGTTTGCCTGCAGCGGCCTTCTTCTGCGGGCTGTGTTTGCCTGCTTGCCTTTGCCATGCCATGCCCACTGCCCACGTTCACCAGCCCCGTTCAATTTTTGCTTTGCCCCCCCCCCCCCTGTTCATTTCCATGTGCGCCAGGATCAAGGCAACAGTTTGCAAGCTGCAAGAACTGCCCTGTTGGCAGCTACAACACGGGCCTGCAGTGGCAGCCCGTGCACCGTGTTTGTGTCCATGCATCCATTCGTTGTGCTCATTGCGTGTGCCACTTGAGCTGGCACGGAGACTGCGTTTGTGCAGCCCATGCACCGTTGTGGTTCACTGCATTCAGTTCAAACCGTTCATGCATCCATTCGTTGTGCTCATTGCGTGTGCCACTTGAGCTGGCACGGAGACTGCGTTGTGCAGCCCAAGCACCGTTGTGGTTCACTGAGTTCAGTTCAAAAGGGAAGGCCTTGGACTGCGTGTGAGCAGCCAGCCACGTTCCCTGTCACCTGCATTGTTTGAGCCAGAGACTGCATGCGGGCAGCCTGGCTCCCTGCTAACTGCTTTCTTTTTGCAGAGTTCAATGATCCTGGGCCATGGTTTAGTGTAAAATTTGTAAGTTAAGGTAAGATGTACTGTAAATATGAGTGCGCCCCCGGCATGTCTGTCTAGCGCCGGCAATTTTATTTAAGTCGTCCGTGTGAGTGAGTTTGTTTAGATAGTTACGCAGCCCTCAGGTTATTTATTTTGGGGACACGAATACCATGAATGTCGCACTCAGGGATCCGTAGGTAAAGTGTACTAGGGGAAAACTACACATGATGGCACACGAAAATTTGACGACTCGGGATGAGTCTGTAAAAAGGGAAGGGGGTAGTGTTGTGGTTACCAGATTCGCAAACCACCATTCAGGTCCCTTAGGTGAGGTATCTCGGTAAGTACATGTGTAGTTAGGCCCGAACCCGTTGTCTAGTGGGAATACATGTCATTTATGCGAGCTGCGACTCTTCAGGATAGCCGTTTTTCTTTTACTATCTTTATTTTGGACCAACCGCCATGATCACAACCACAACATCAACCACCGACCACAACCACCGC
>NC_140963.1:3660899-3663399 GCF_056783735.1 Eptatretus burgeri
ATGTTCTCATTGTTGCCCATGAACTTGGAAAAAAACCTTTCGATTCGACAAATACATGATGTTTGAACATTTCTGAACACTGTTTTTTTGTGTGTGTACAAGGCTCATGGAAGAGCGAGAACACATAATGGATCAGGATGCAACAGAAGAAAAGGAACAGTAGAAAGAGAAGGGGGAAACACCAACAGCAGGGTTGAAGGACAAATTAGAGGGAGACTGATGAGATGAATCAGGGATGTGGGGAAATGAGGGGTAGGGGAGAATGCACAGGTTGGACAAGATGGATACAAAAGCAAACTAGTCCAGGGCCTTATCTAATCCCGTGGGATTTGGATGATAATTTTGTATGCTTTGCGGGAAATCATTATTTATGATGTGAGTAAGGGAAAACATTTTGGCGTCAATTTTTTAGAGTACGTTTGCATATTTTTTTATACAAATTAGGTATGACGTCATAGTTCAATATACCAAGACACAGTACAGACCAATTCCCTTGCAATTTTGGTGCAAATTAAAAATGTTGGCACATTTAATAAATTATTTACAGCCAGGGATAGTGTGTGGAGTCAAATATGGCACCATCCGTTGAAGCATATTTTCATAAATGCTTATCCAAATGAAGTATGACGTCATAATTCGTAAATAAAAATTTAACAATGTAAATTTTCTTTGCAAAATCTGATACAAATTTAATTTTGTGGACCCTATGCATAGATTTTAGCGGACATTGTCTGTATTCAGTATCTTATTGATCAATAATACTTTACATGTGTGACATGCTAACGAATCGTGACGTAATGACGCCATATAAAAGTATGATCTGATCAAGTCTCGTCACAAACATGGCAACAACAAGTTCTGGCAAGAAAGCTGTCGCTGTTACAGCAAATAAGAATGAAAGAGCACTGTTCGCCCGCTTCCTTGTTGTGATACTGTCACAGCCAGATATTGACCTGAAGGAGAGCATCAGTGAGTTTGAGTTTGCACAAAATCCTCATTCACTCTTCACTTTTGATGGTATCTTGTGGTCTTGTGTTGCCAAAAGTAAGCTGATGACTATCTTGGAACGTTTGCCTGACCAACAGCAGCTTGTTGTTGCACAAGGAGAGCAAACACAGCATGGTACAGTCACAATCATTGATGGAATGGCTGTGGTCCAGTCAATGGGGAAACCTACATGGGTGAAAACTTGCTACGATCTCGCCAATCACTTTTTGCACGTCCTCGATTTCAAATCTCAAGGATTTCATGAAGTTCATGTCGTTTTTGACCGATATGGCATTCTTAACTCCCTGAAGGAAAGAACACGGAATTTGTGCCTCGGAGATCATAGAAGCCTTGCTCACAATATCTCCGATGAGGCAATCATTGAAAAGGTGACGCTAAGGCCACTGCTGAACAACCAAGACAATAAGCAAAGACTCACTCTCTATCTCGCATCACACATCTTGAAGGATCGCAAGGAATCTGAGAAGATATATGTGACAACACTCAGTGAGGAATGCAAATCAAACAAGCTCATATTAGATCATCTGAACAGTACTCAAGAGGAGGCAGATACAAGAATGCTACTTCATGCTCTTGACGCTTCGCAGAGGGGGGCCACGTTGATCTGCATTCAGAGTCCGGATGCAGATGTGTTAGTTATCGCCTTGTAGTGCTACAAGGACTTGTGTCCTGCAACATTGATGGTTGTTGGAACAGGTGGTCTACGGCGAACTATTGATTTAGGTCCGAATATGATGCCCTGGGCAGTCAGAAAGCTTCTGCACTCCCTGGCTTCCACGTCTTAAGTGGTTGTGACTAGACTGGCACATTCTGCGGGAAATCAAAAATTTCCTGCTGGAATACACTGCAGAAAGCCGATGGTGATATTGTTAGAGCATTTGGCAACCTTGGAAACACTCCAAGCATACAGGAAGATGACGTCAGTGAATTGGAGCGCTACGTATGTCAACTCTACGTTCCTGGCACAACAATCTCTTCCTTGAACGAGATGCGTTGGTTCCTCTTCAGTAAGCGCCAGCACAGATGAGAAATTGCCCCCTATAAAGGCCACCCTAGTACAGAAGATCAACAGAGCAAATTATGTCACCATGATATGGAAACAATGCGGCACTGCATCTTCAACTCTACCTCCACCAACTTCTCATGGATGGCGTCTGGAAGGTGACCAGCTTCTTCCCATACCAACAACAGTTTTGCCAGCACCTCAGGCTGTGCTTCAACTAGTCAAATGTGGATGTAAAAGAAGTTGCTCTACGATGATCTGCTCATGTCGGAAGCACAATCTCAAATGCACAGATATGTGTACCTGCGAAGTAGCTTGTGAGAACAGAATTGTTAACATACATACTGCAGGTGATGACAGTGACGATGAGGATGATGTTCTTGAAATGTAGCTCATGCGGTCAGCTCCTGATATGTCCATGTACTTATTTTTGGTTTCCTTGTTTTAAAACCATTTCATGTATAATGACACTATTACATACATCAAAAG
>NC_140963.1:3673399-3680899 GCF_056783735.1 Eptatretus burgeri
TGTCTCATGTGACCTTCGGAGATGAATCTCTCGAATGCCCGATGTGCATATTTTTATTCCTCGACTGTATCGAATCAATTTAATTCCTCTTCTCAATAAACGTTTTGAGCCTTAACGTCAACTTTATTGGTTGCAATGTTAACCTGATATGATGACAATTCAAAATGTATCCTATCCCACATCCTCCCTTTTGTAATTTGTTTGTTTAAGGGTGAACAAGGACCAAGAGGCCCGCCTGGACCAAGAGGAGCACCAGGAGAAGGTTTAACTGGACCGAAGGTAACATGTGGATTTAAAAAAACAAAAAACATTTTAATGTGAAAAGCATTAACTTGGAAGGGGAATTTAAGCTAATTTCCTGGATGTTGATGAAAGACCAACTATGGATGAAGATAATTATTTTGTTTGTACAACTTGTACTTCAAGGTAATATAAGAGCACAGGGGTGTCATATATTTTCTCAACACACTGCTTCTTCCACCTTTAACACAGATTTAGATTGTACTTGTACAAAATAAGACATTCATTGTTTGTCAAATTGTAGGGTGCACAAATATTTGACTTAACTTCAAACAATTATACTAGTTGGCTGATCATCATAACAGTGTCCAATTCCCTTAAATGGAGAGCGGACAGGATGGCCAAAAGGTATGCATACTCACCTCTAAGCTGTCTATCTTGGTATGAATCCCAGCTGAGCTATAAATTGTCATCCCGGTGTTTCAAAGGCAGGGTGATTCGGCAAAGTGTCTGCCGTCCCTCGGATGGACGTTAAACTGGACGTCTTGTCTGCCAGCATTAGTTGGTGGACATTAAGGATCCCACTGTGTCCTTCACGAAGAGTAAGCGAGTTATCGCCAGCACCATGAACAAATTACAAATTCCTTCTATGATCAAAAGAGGGCACTGCATCAGTGGCACAGCTGTGCTCTCAACAAATGATGCTGCCATGCAGCCTTGTGCTGCTTGCTGCGAAAGAAGAAGACATTAAAAGACATCACAACGCACTGTTTATGAGACTTGTATAAGTCTCACAGTTATTGTTACAAACCTCAGCTATTAAGTGCTGCCCATCATTGAAGACTTTGCCTGATGAAGAGTGGCGAAGTACTCGTATGTTGGATGAATGCGTCAGATGTGAGAGGCTTGTTCAATTTTTGTTATGTAAACTCAGTTAGATGTATGGTGGAACACGACTGGTTTGAGAATTTTTTGCTCGTTCTTGCTGTTGATGGTACTTCATCATCCGGTTTTCTTTTTCCACATTTTTGCTCCTTACCTGATCTTCCAGTTCCTGTCAGAATCGTTTAGAGCCATGTCTTCCCAGGAGCTAACAGGATTATCAACCCCTTGTAGATGCCATTTCGACGTCGTTTTGGTCAACAACAGCATCTGCAATGAAATAGTTCACCATAAAATACAGATTAGTCGGCCGTTAATCGTCCATTTGTACAGTACGAGCTTCCCACTGCAACTGAGTTGAGATGAAGATAGATTTGACAACTGGCATGTTGGAATGACTGAGAACTTCTACATTTGATATGTGGACCATACAAGATAGATAGAGCGCAAGGAGTGGAGTTCCAGATGACCACGCTGGCACCTCGGGTAGTTTGCGACTCGGCCACTGTAGTTTCCGAAAAGCGCACGCAATCTATTCAAAATGGATGTAACACAATGCACAATGCAGCCCCATGGAACAATGGTATAAAGTTAACCACAATGCATTGCAATTGATTTGCTTTATACTTCAAGGGGTGGGGGACACGAAAGGCAAAAAGACACAAAAAGAAAGTCACAAAGGTGCTCAATCATAAGGATGGACTTGGTTAACTTCGTACAACCCAGGCCATATATCCGACACTAACGGCCAAAACGACATCACACACAGACACACTAGCTAACTCAAGGTAAGGAAAAGGAAGCAAAGCAAGAATCTCACAATGCAGATAATTAAAATATAATGGGAGATAAGGAAGGGAAAGGAGTTCAAGGCTGTTCGAAGGGGACATGCCGGAGCTTCATCCAAAATGGTGTATGCGTCACAAGGCGGGGAAAACAGGCCCAGTCGTTCCGTGTCATTCAATCAGTTTGTCTCGAGTGCTTTCTGCAACTCTCCCTTTCACCTGTCCCTTCACTCTCAAGGACGTCACTTTGAAGGACGTCGCAGCACGTTGAGGAACACATTTCCGCTCGCTGAGACCTCGCTGGCTTCGCTTTACCATCAGAACATTGCAGCCTGCTTCTTCTTCCTCTCATCTCTGTGTCTTTCCACAACTCCAATATACAGTACACGCTGAGGCCACACTCGTCACAAAGTGCCCCTTGTTTTACCACCGAGACAGAAATGGCTACGTTTCTTTGTCTTCTCCTCTCTCTGGTCTTTTTCTCCCAGCAGGAAAAGGGTCGAGTCCTTCACGCAGGCGTGGTTGTGCACACCACAATCGGTGAAACCCATGCGAGGAGTCGAGGGATGAACGAGGGGGTCTTTAAGCAAAAGTAAACAAAGGAAAAATAGTCCAAAAAGGTCCAACTTCTCATTTCAATGCTGACCCGGCATTTCCTATGTGATGCAACTTCATTGTCATAGCTTCCATCATTGTAAAGCTACTGACACCTTCTCCTCCTCCTTTAACCACCCCTCAAATGTAACAATATCATATCAACTGTGGATCTTGATGCTTGAAAATCCACATTTGCGTTCAGGTGGAACATAGTTGGCCAGCTTTTGCATTAATATTACAGGAATGTAAAGCCTGGTGTTGACTTGGTGGTTAGGGTGGCTGGCCTGGGATCTTAGGGTCCTGAGTTTGAGCCCCGTTGGCAGCTGAGTTAACACCAGGTGCGGTTGACTCAGCCTGTCATCCTTCCGAGGTCGGTGAAATGAGTACCAGCGTAGCAGCCACAATGGCTGCACACGAAGTGAAGGGAAGGGGTACTGGTGATGGGGGCATTGCATCAGTGGCATTGTTGCGCTCCAACAAAATGATCGCTACCCAGCAGCCAAGCTGCCATATGCAAGAAGAAGACAGGAATGTAGAGAGACCTCACCTCAAGTCTTGTGTACAGTTTTGGTCGCTGCATCTGAGGAAGGACATTGCTGCCATAGAGAGGGTTAAATGAAGAGTGACTGGATCGATTCTGGGCTATATTTCTACAGTCTACACTAAGCTATGAGTATTGGCTGAAGGACCCAGGATCTTAAACATTAGAAAGTAGGCCCTGAGGAAGGGATCTGATAAAGATATTTAATATAATGAAGGGTATCGCCAAAAAAAATGTCGAAGAGTTTTATAGCAGTGGACAGTGATAAGACCAGTGGCCAGAGTGTGACACAAAATAATAAGATTTTGGAATAGCAATATGGCATCGGTCTTTCATTTAGAGAGTAGTTAAAACATTTAATGGTCTCCATGGAAAGATAGTGGCACCAGGAATAGTGTGTGTGTATATGTATATGTATATGTCTGTGTATAATACATATATATACATATATATATATATATATATATATATATATATATATATATATATATATATATATATATATATATATATACACACACACACACACACACACACACACACACACACACACACACACACACACACACACACACACACACACACACACACACACACACACACACACACACACACACACAGACTGAACTGAGATCGGTACCTCGAACCATTGGTGATAGAGGTGCATTACATGGACATGAGCAGGAATGCTAATTTCCTTAGGAATGGATGGGTGATTGCAAACATGTGTGGTGTTTGTGATGTCTGGAATCGCGCATTCACTTCTTCACGGAACCCTATCGGTGTTCGTTCACTTCTCAGTCTACAACTGTCTTCATCCAGCAAAAAAACTACAGCGTAGTCGATGGTGTGCCATTGGTAATCCCCACGCTTCCCACCTGAAGCAAATTTGAAAGATAGCAAAAGTTCTGCCAGGATTGAAGCAATATAAAATTTTGACTTCCCCCCCCCCCATTTTAACCCCTGTGATCCTAAGTCCCCACCCCCTGGAGCACGAACCGAGGATGAAATCCGAAAAATCGTAACAGGTTTCACGTGTCCCCCAATGTTGATTGCATATAAAAAGGTGTTTAAAATGTGTCCGTAATTGCAGTTTTTGGGATTTGAACTTTCACCCCACTTCAAGGGGTTGGGGCAAAAATGATACTGCTCTTGCACCTTCATGCAAATGGTGATTATAACTACCAAGGTTAGTTAATTTCTGCCCGACCGTTCAAGAGATCTTATGACGGACAGATGGACATGGACGGACGGACAGACAGACGGAGCAAATTACTACATCCCCCCGTTATTTTTTTTTCAAAAATAGGGATAATAAAGGTTCAAATATAACACGCAATGTCTATGTAATTATTCTCCTGCCCTCCCTCCTTCTCTCACCCCAAGTAAAATGTGTTGACAAGGTCGAAGCCTGATGGACTAAATTGCCTCCTGTGTCCAACTTTCTTTTGTATCCTGAAAAGGAAGAATCAGATGTTACTTCACATTTCCAGTTCTCTTTTATATATTCGAGTTACATGAACTCTTCTCAGCATACTGTTATGTTGATTTTGTCTTTCTTTTCATATTTTTTAGGGTGAGAATGGCTTTCAAGGACAACAAGGTCTGCCAGGACCAAGTGGAGTCGGTGAGCCGGGCTCAAAGGTACAATGACAAAACAAGAGTTGCACAAGCTTGTGATGAATCGTACATTATGGATTTTAGATAATTTTCCAAGTTTTAAATTCAAGTCGATCGACTTTGTGAGAATGTGAGACGTCAAGGGTCACATTAGTTTCTCTCCAAAGTCATGAACGACATAATATATACATCACGGTATATTTGAAACACATAAAAATTGTTTGTCTTTTTGTTTTTAAGACACATTTAAAAACTGCAGTTTGATAATTCAGAAAAGCCAGAGGTAATTTGAGCTTTTGTCTGAGAACAAAACCTTTCAAGCTCTGACATTTGACCTCAGACTGGCATTCAACTGGGATAAGCATGACACATTTGCCAAGCCTGAATGTACTTGAGGACAAGGGGGGTTGGAAATGGAAATGGAAAGTGCATGGTGAATGGAAGGGCAGAATAATGTGGTGGGGAAGTGAAGAGGATTTTGAGGAATGAGAGGAAAATGGGAAAGAGGAGGCAGAGGAAGGGAACGAGGAGTAAGTGGTGACTGGGAACAGTTCACGGCTCTGGTCAAAGTGTATTTCATGTAACACTGCTTTTGCATTCTTGTGCTCTTTACAATCTTGTGAGTACTGCTCTCTCTCTGAATATCAGATTAAACCTCCAGTTTCAGTGAAATGTCTGGAGAATCAAGATTTGACTCTCAGGATTTTTCACTGAAATTCAATGTTAACCCTGACATGCAGAGTGCATCGTTGTTCTGTCATGAAAAATCTTTTATGATTTCAGTTTAAAAAAACGACTGATCATCTCGTTCCCATAATATGGAAAAAAGCAACAATAATTCCGAGTGGAAGTGCTTCATGTTTACTTTCTGAAGTCAATGATTTAATGCAACTGGCGGTGTCGTCAGAGAAAAGTGATTTCATGTTGGGAAGTAGTTGTCTTATCGAACTGTTGATTTAGTTTTTCTTTTCAGGGCGAGCAAGGTTCTCCTGGTATTGCCGGCATTCCCGGAATTCCTGGCGAGATGGGATCTTCAGGACAGAAGGTTTCTTTATACTGCACTCTCATTTAGGGTCATGATGGTGAAAAGGGCGGTGGCCGGGGGAGGGTGAGGAGTTGCTTACGTGCTTACATTATAAATTAAATGAAGAGGATGCGTAGGCCGACAATTTGGTTGCCATGCTTGCTGCAAAACGATTTTATTTGGAGGAAAGTTGCTAATAAAAGGGAATACAAAGAAGATATAGATGTAGGAAGTTCAACCTATCAAGCCTGTGGTTTGTCCACATTTAGGATTTTAGAAGAGTACACCCAAAACCAATAGGCCATGGGCTGCTATAGCTGAGCTGCCCGTGTACCCACCCCGCGCTTCCATATTCACAAACCTCTGACACTTTTGCGAATGCCCAACATGCCTGGAGTATCCTGCACATGAAATCAAAGGGTAACATTGCATAAGTTGTGATGAACTTGTCATTTTGGCTCAGTATTTAGAGGTACCCTCAAAACCTGACAGTGGTCAATTAGTGTTACACTCCATTTCAATGTTTCATACTTTGGTAATTTGTGAGGTCATTATAGCAGTAATACATACAAATGAGGTACCAAATGAAAGCTTAGCTACTGCTGGGTCTTCTGAAATCGATATTATTATGTTTCACAAATATTTAATGTGAGTTTTTGGACTACACATGCCTGCACATCGCGTACATATCCAGCACATCACGAAAATGATCGAATTTCTAAATTTACTTTTGTTTGAAGTGCATATGTGAAACTTTATTAATCCGTCACATATTTAAATAATCTGTGTCCATGTGCCTAACATTTGATATTATGAAGGGTGAAATTAGAATGTTTGAAATGACGAATATCATGATGGGTGAAACTCGCCTGGCAGAATGTCTGCACATTAACAAATGAACAAGCTACCACCAAGCGCGGTATACTGGGTCATTTATTCAATATAATGAACGGGCACAGAGTTCATTCACCGGTGAACATTGTCAATCTTGATCACTGTCAGTGCTGTCTCCACCAAACTGACCTGGGATACCTGGCAGTTCTGCATCCAAGTTATACGAGTCCACATCATCAGAATCTCGTGGTTCATTGATGATATTGATGAGCTGTTGTGGCAGAACATTTCCTGCTGAGCATTGTGGCTTCAGCTTGCCATTCCTCAAATCCCATCCATAGCCAACCGTTACATCTGGAATATCTGGTTTAATGATGTGGGCCCTCTTCCAGATTCCAATTTGATACTTCACCCACCTTATGTGCTGCTCTCGACTTCTTCTGCACGGTGGTGGTGTTCCCAGATCCACATTTATTGATGTGTTGAGTTGGTACTTCTTGGCACATAGCTCCTTCATACGGACATGTCGCAGTTCATTGAGCTTATGCACTCAAGCATGACCATAGATGGCACAAGTGAACACCTCCAGTTCATCAATTACGTCTTCTGCCACTTCCCATGTTTCTCCCAAAATGGACAACACAGCTGCAAACTATATGTACAGTGGGGAGAACAAGTATTTGATACACTGCCAATTTTGCAGGTTTTCCCACTTACAAAACACGTAGAGGTCTGTAATTTTTATCATAGGTACACTTCAACTGCGAAAGACGGAATCTAAAACAAAAATTCTGAAAATCACATTGTTTGATTTTTAAATAATTAATTTGCATTTTATTGCATGAAATAAGTATTTGATCACCTACCAACCAGTAAGAATTCCAGCTCTCACAGACCTGTTAGTTTTGTCTTTAAGAAGCCCTCCCATTCTCCACTCATTACCTGTATTAACTGCACCTATTTGAACTCGTTATCTG
>NC_140963.1:3685899-3763399 GCF_056783735.1 Eptatretus burgeri
CCTCGCTTTGAATCTGTCTATCCAGTGCATCAGCAAGGTCTCGGCATCATCATACCCAAGGTCCGCAGCGAATTTACGTGCCTTCAGCAGCAACATTTCATTGTCCAACCGAAAATTTGGCTGAGCCGACATTTGCCGAAACCAGATGATGAGCGCGTCATCGACATCTTCAAAGGACACACATTTCACGCGTTTCATACTTACCACCGGCCTCGCGATCTTCTCCACTTGTCAAAATATCTTGCCCTTATTCTTCAAGATATCGTTCAATGTCTGCCGTTTGATGTCCAACTTCTCAGCTGTGGCTGTTTTCTTCATCAATGGGTTTGCCTCGCAAAACTGGATGATGTCGTATTTTTCTTGGTAGGTTTTAGTTGTAAGCTTACGCTTAATCGCCATTGTCCTGCCTGCAGTGCGATCAACGTGTGTACGCAGTTATAAATAGACTATCACTGACGGTGTAAACCAATGAGCGAGCATCACGATTCCATGAAATCAGGCTTCTCACGAGGCAGCAGTTCCGTGTGACGAGTTAGGAGTGGTAATTTACTTGAGTTTCCATTACGCGGGAAGGGACAACATCTGACGACTTAGACGAAGTGACGACTTACAGAGGGATGACCCTTTATTCAAAGGGATTTAACATGAGATAAATTCGGGACTTTTTGACGCTGCCGACTGACGAGTTACACGCTGCCGACTTACGCCTCATCGACTGTATATACACACATATATACATATATCCCTGGCACTCATTGATGAACCTCTGAAAGTTTGACAAAGATCTGTTCAGCCATCTCTGAGAAAAATGGCGACACACACACACACACACACACACACACACACACACACACACACACACACACACACACACACACACACACACACACACACACACACCTCTCTTATAGCATAGATAAACTGGAGTGATACACATTGGGCATGAAGACTTAATCTGATGACAAGTGGATTGCAATGGTGGTGTGCAGGGAGAAGGTGGAAGTCCAGGTCTAAGAGGCCAAGAAGGATTACCTGGTTTCGGTGTGGCAGGAGAAAAGGTATTCTTTGGTGTGAATAATCACTTTTACCAGAAAATGGTATGAGGCTAATTATTGTATTGTGGTTTATCAAGTTCGAAAAGCACCTCTTTAATTGTTTAAATGGCATGATGTCAGAACCATAAACGTATAACTTACATTAAAGGACAATGTTAAAATAGTTCAATAGAGAAGGTGGAAGTCCAGGTCTAAGAGGCCAAGAAGGATTACCTGGTTTCGGTGTGGCAGGAGAAAAGGTATTCTTTGGTGTGAATAATCACTTTTACCAGAAAATGGAATGAGGCTAATTATTGTATTGTGGTTTATCAAGTTCGAAAAGCACCTCTTTAATTGTTTAAATGGCATGATGTCAGAACCATAAACGTATAACTTACATTAAAGGACAATGTTAAAATAGTTCAATACATCTCTTGGAATGCTTGAGTTATAACAAACGGAAGATAAATGCCCTTTATTCGGAGAAACGTCCTTGGTCAACACAGATCATGATTAATACCGAATACCGATTAATACATGATTGCTGAGGTACAATCTCTCGGTAAATCGATTATTTGGCGATCGGACCCTGTAGCGAGCGGGTAGAGTGCGGACAAGGTTGTGGTGTGCTTGGAGCACACCCGTGACTGGTTTTCGGCGTTGTTCCGGAAAGTCGTGACTGAATTGTCCTTCCGGTGGGCGTACGGGCACGATTCGGCTAAAAGCGGCTGTCCGCACGCCGGCGGGCGCGAATTCCGAACAATACTTTATTGAGATTTTGAGATTCAACATCCTGCATCGAGATTTTGAGATTCAACATCCTACATAGAGATTTTGAGATTCAACATCCTACATAGAGATTTTGAGATTTAACATACTTTATCGAGATTTTGAGATTCAGCATACTGCATAGAGATTCTGAGATGTTGACAAACTGGATTGATATTTTGAGATTTTGACATACTATATACAGATTCTGAGATTTTGATATACTGTGTAGGGATTTTGAGATTTAACATACTTTATCGAGATTTTGAGATTTCAACATATTGAATAGAGATTTTGAGATTTTGTGATTATAGATATACAGTATTACAAGTGTGTGTGTGTGTGTGTGTGTGTGTGTGTGTGTGTGTGTGTGTGTGTGTGTGTGTGTGTGTGTGTGTGTGTGTGTGTGTGTATATGTGTATATGTGTATATGTGTTTATTATTACTTCCACCACCGAAGGTGAATGGAGGTTATGTTTTCACCAATGTCTGCTGTTTGTTTGTTACTTATCAAAAAAAATTTTTTTTTGACAAGTTTGTTCACTTCCATTTGTTTGTCTGTCTGCTCACCTTTAATTGCCTACAGGGATCTTCACAAAACTTCACCAAATGGTGGAGTTGGTGGCCTGACAGAATCCTATTCATTTTTGAGGTCAAAATGTCAAAAGATCATCATAGGCCAAAGGTCAACAACTTTTTCAGATTTCTCAAATCCTTAATTTTCATCCGATTGACTTGAAATTTGAACAGGATTTGCATGTCAGGTCAATGAATTCAACCACCATTTATTTTTGAGGTCGAGAGGTCAACATCGGCCTACTTTCTAAAATTGAGAGGTTGAAAAACTAGACAGATCATGCTATCTCAAAAAGTGGATGAGTTATGAAAAAACAAGGTCGATGAGTGACAAGAACAAGCGGATTTGATTTTGGTTCAGATCCAGCTCATTAGTGGGATACAAAACGTAAACTGTTCAGCCTGGCAGAGGTATGTGTCCTCCCGAGTGTCCTCATTTGTGTATGTGCTTGGGTCCTGCATAAAAATGACCAGTTATCTGCCGAAAATTGGTATTGCTTTTGTGAACCCCATACTTTACTTGAAAGGTTAACTGAAATGATTGGCTAAACATCTCATTGATGTCTTGGTACCCAAATTATCATTCATTCAGTCTTCGTTATGATATTCTTGTTTGTCAGGGTGATCCTGGTGCCCGTGGTCTTCGAGGACTTCCAGGTCCCTCAGGTCCCATTGGCTTTCCTGGAAGTAAGGTAAATGAATAGTTTGCAATCATAGATTTCATGCTGAAAATCATTGCCCTTTTTGAGTGAGTATCTTGTTTCTCATCATTTATATGGATTACTTACATTGTTACTGGACAACCCTAAACAAACTGCATTTAGAAAATGGCCAAAACATTTGAACTTCTTCTGGAAGGAGTGGGGGGAGGAGGTGAGGCAGGGAGGGGGTTGAGGGATCTTAAAATAACAATTGGATAGGAAAAAGCACCAAGGCACAATGTTCTACAAAACTCCCTTTTTGTCTTTTCATTGAAAAGCTGGTCAGGTGAAAAGCTCGCTATCTTGTTAATCCACTCCAATGTGGGAGCATTCCTATTCATTATAGATCAGACTTATTAGTCACATTAATTCTGCTGGAAGTGTGTGTGTGTGTGTGTGTGTGTGTGTGTGTGTGTGTGTGTGTGTGTGTGTGTGTGTGTGTGTGTGTGTGTGTGTGTGTCAGTCAATGTCCAAAATACACAGGGGCAGCTTGCTATTTGCCTGTCATACTCGTAAATTTGTGCCCCCAAAAAATGGAGAGTGAAATTTTTTTTCAAGTGAGAAAATCGCTGCCTGTGCCCCAAATCATTTGGCTTTAAAAGGTTATATTCTTGCCAGCAAAAGTAAGATTATTAAATGTCCCCTAATCTTGCAACATTGTTGAGTTCCAGTTAAGAAATTAAACTGTAAATCAAAGCGAAATGTTACACTTTTAACTTAAGACAAGTGTGTGGGCCCCTTGATGAATAGCACAGGAGAATAGGTGGACAAGGAAGCTGATATAGCCTGCTTATTAAATCGTTTTTTTTTTTTTTTTTTTCTTGCTTTTACATTTACACAAGAACAGTAATGGGAATTTCCAATAGCTGAGAGTATCGATGAAGGAGGTGAGCAAGGATTTCTTGAGGAGAGAGAGCAGATAAGCATGGTGTTGGCAGATATCTTTAACAGCTCATTGGAGTCAGGACAGGTACCGGATCATTGGAGAGCAGCAAATGTAATACCATTATTTAATAAAGGATTCAGGAAAGTATTTGAGAACTTTAGACGTGTGAATTTGACTTCAGCTGTGGGGAAGGTGTTTGAGACGTCAATTAAGGAACCGATAGGAAACAATTTAAATAATTTCAAACAAATTGAAGGTAGTTCGCATGGATTTTTTTAAAGGGGAGGTCATCTTTACCAATTTATTGTAGTTCTATGAGGCAGTTTCTGACTGGGTGGATGAGGGAAGTCCATTGGATGTAGTTCATCCAGACTTTCTAACTGCTTTTGATAAGGTACTACGTAGAAGGTTTGGGCTAATTTTAGGGCTTGAGGGATGCCTGGCAGAGTCGCGAACTGGATTGTAAAATGGCTTTGTGATAGAAAGCAAACAAAGTGGCTGTGAACTGGAGGATGTAAGTTATGCGGTAGCATAAGGATCAGTTCTCGGACTGCAATTAATCCCCGACCAGTTTCACCACAGGGGCTACAGGTTTTCTCTCCATCTGTCCATCTGTCCATCCATCCATCCATCCCACCTGCAGTTTTTCAGACTTTTTTTTCCCCATACCCTTTAACATATTCAACTGAAACTTGGTACATCGTTTTACTGTGATAGGTTACAGAAGAAGTTCAAGATTCGTGGCATTTCATCAATTTTTCACTGTTATACCATTTTAGACACAGAAAAGATCACATATTATACGTGGGTCAGTGTTCAGCTGACCTGACTCCACCCCAATAAAATTATGTGCTGCCACTGCATGAAGCAGCACAGATCGGCATGCCTCAGGTCTTCGGCCTGGGTGTTAGTCCATGTCCCAGTGTAATTGGAATGATCCCAGGTATCTAACCACCATGTATTATATATGCACGTAAACCGGAGACATGTTTTTGCTTCATGCATCGACATCAGGTTATGTTTTTTTTTAACATTAAATGGGAAAAGCCCAGAAATGAACAAAACACGGTGGTTTAGAGAGGTGGTTCTTAATTTTAGTTCCAGTATCGGCTCGAGCATGTGTTGAATGAATTTTTATCTCCATTTGTTATCCTCGTTGTCTGTGTTGGTTTTTTGTCTACAAAATATATCAGAAAATGAAAATTGCTATTCCTTTTATTTTGCTGAATAGACCCAAACACAGTGGGTCATGGGGTTTCTTCTTCTTCTTCTTCTTCTTCTTCTTCTTCTTCTTCTTCTTCTTCTTCTTCTTCTTCTTCTTCTTCTTCTTCTTCTTCTTCTTCTTCTTCTTCTTCTTCTTCTTCTTCTTCTTCTTCTTCTTCTTCTTCTTCTTCTTCTTCTTCTTCTTCTACTTCTTCTACTTCTTCTACTTCTTCTACTTCTTCTACTTCTTCTACTTCTTCTACTTCTTCTACTTCTTCTACTTCTTCTACTTCTTCTACTTCTTCTACTTCTTCTACTTCTTCTACTTCTTCTACTTCTACTTCTTCTACTTCTTCTACTTCTTCTACTTCTTCTACTTCTTCTACTTCTTCTACTTCTTCTACTTCTTCTACTTCTACTTCTTCTACTACTTCTTCTACTTCTTCTACTACTTCTTCTTCTACTACTTCTTCTACTACTTCTTCTTCTACTACTACTTCTTCTACTACTACTTCTTCTACTACTTCTTCTACTACTTCTTCTACTACTTCTTCTACTACTTCTTCTACTACTTCTTCTACTACTTCTTCTACTACTTCTTCTACTACTTCTTCTACTACTTCTTCTACTACTTCTTCTACTTCTTCTACTACTTCTTCTACTACTTCTTCTACTACTTCTTCTACTACTTCTTCTACTACTTCTTCTACCACTTCTTCTACCACTTCTTCTACCACTTCTTCTACCACTTCTTCTTCCACTTCTTCTTCCACTTCTTCTACCACTTCTTCTACCACTTCTTCTACCACTTCTTCTACCACTTCTTCTACCACTTCTTCTACCACTTCTTCTACCACTTCTTCTACCACTTCTTCTACCACTTCTTCTACCACTTCTTCTACCACTTCTTCTACCACTTCTTCTACCACTTCTTCTACCACTTCTTCTACCACTTCTTCTACCACTTCTTCTACCACTTCTTCTACCACTTCTTCTACCACTTCTTCTACCACTTCTTCTACCACTTCTTCTTCTACTTCTTCTTCTTCTTCTTCTTCTTCTTCTACTTCTTCTTCTTCTACTTCTTCTACTTCCTCCTCCTCCTCATTTTGGTTCTTGTACTGGAACAACTGTGCGTTAAACGCAAACAAATTTTTTTATCTCCCGAACATTCATTGGGGCCAGTCGGAGACATGTCTTCGACTGAGAATTAACAGGGTCTATCTGACATTTCATTCAAATTTAGAAGAAGTCCATGTAGAAGGGCAACAGAGGAAACTAAGTAAGATTATTTTATGTAACCTTTATATGTACCTGTTATGTAGCACACGATATGAAAATAAAATGTTATGAGATAGCGGCAATTCCACTTTGAATTTTTGATTTCATTTTTCTCAAACTTTAAAAAAGTGTAGTTGGACCCTGTTAATTCTCGGTCGACGATGTATTGCAAAGCAATTCTCGCTGTTGATATTCATGATTTACATCAATGATTTGGACAGTGGGGTGAGGAGTCAGCTTTCCAAATTTGCAGATGACACAAAACTCGAGTGCAAGGAATCCCATTCAGGAACGTTTGGATTACTTCCACGGATCAGGCAAACGATTGGCCATGCAGTTTAACATCAAGAAATGTAACGTACTGTGATGGATAAGAATTATGAAAATAGAGATAACATAATACAAGAAGGGGCTGCCTTGCAGCGTGTCACTTCGGAGGAGGATCTGCATTTGGTAATAACTATAGGGGGTAAGCAGACAGTACAGTGCCAATGGCGAGAGGTAAAGCTCATAGGGTTTAGGTTGAATTCACTTGGGATCAATCTCATAAAAACTATTTATCGGATGTATGTCTGTATTTTCGCACTTTTTGCCAGGACGGCTGGACCGACAACCACTAAATTTGGCACATCGACCAAGTCCAACCCAGGGGTTGTCGAAAGTGTATTTTCATCCACAACCTCTGCCTTTAAAGGCCCTGAAGAACCATCAAACCTTTTACAAAAATGCTTGAGAGATTAGAATACATGCTTGAGAGAAGACTTTCTACATGCTTGGGAGATAAGACCCCTTAAGGTCCCTTAAGACCCCAAAGACCCATAAGACCCTTAAGACCATTGAATTCCCCGAACACAATTAAGACAATTTTAAACCCTGACTACTCCAAAGACCCTTGAGACCCCACAGACCCTTAAGTCTTTCCCTGAAGAACTGCAAGACCTCAAAGACCCTTAACACCCCAATAACCTGGAAGACCTTTAAGACCTCAAAAACCCGTAAGACCCCAAGACACTTGAAGCCACTTAAGACCACTTTACCAAACCACTGGTGTCTGGCTCTCCTACCCCCTAAAAAATCCCCCCCACCCCGTCGGTTCTCCTGCCCCCGATCCGCCTGCCACATTCTCAGCCCCACCGGCTCTCCTGCTTCTCCCACTTCTTAGTTAACCCTCCTTCCCCCACCCAGGCAACACCGGGTAACCCTGATAGTTATATATAAAAAGAGGTTGTGTTAACTCTGGGCAGTAATTTAGTTCGGCCTGATCAGGAATATTGCATGCAGTTTTGTTCACCAGATCGAAGGAAGGACATACAGTCGCTGCCACACAGTGGCAGATTAATGCATTGGCATACAGGACCCCGAGCTCGACGTGGGCCCCCCAAGCTCAACGTGGGCCCCCCGAGCTCGACGTGGGCCCCCGAGCTCGACGTGGGTCCCCGAGCTCGACGTGGGCCCCCGAGCTCGACGCGGGTCCCCGAGCTCGACGTGGGCCCCCGAGCTCGACGCGGGCCCCTGAGCTCGACGTAGGCCCCAAGCTCAACGTGGGCCCCAGGCAGAGGCAATGTGAGGGCCATGCATTTGCATGGTGCCACACAACCGATTGTTGGTTCACAATCTTTTGAGACAGCCCCCGAATGTGGGATCTCGTTTTGCCGCCAAAAACTTATCAATTTGTGAATGGTGATAAACACAGCACAAAGGGAGTGCTCCATCTCAGGAAAGAAAGCACTGTGATGTAATAAATCGATTTAAAGTTTTCCCTGATCTTTAACTTGACAGGACTCTTATGAAGTTCGTGGGTGAGGTTTTGAGAGTGGAGAAAGCAATTGGAATGATAACGACATTTAATGTTTCAAATACAACAATTATCACAATAAAATTTGCATAATTCCTCATGTTAATACATATTGATATTGTTCAACAAATCCACGTTTCAATGTATTGTTTGATCACAAAACAAACCCTCATTAGTAAATGGATTAATACATGCACATGCAGAACGTTGCGTTTTTTTAAAATCAGTGCACCTGTCCCAAGGTCCGAGGATGAAACAAAATGACCCGAGCAGTGCTGAAAAGCAAAAATCGCTCAACCACGACAAAAAGGATGAAAATCACCCGAAATCAACTTGTTTCTTTGCACACGTGGCAGAACCAGAAACAGGTCCTCGATCTCGCACATTTGCTGAGTTGTGTTCAATTACCAATCAGCTTGCTGAGCCAGCTGTTCCTTATCAACAGTTTCGTTGGACTGCTTACTTGAGTGATTAAGCCACTTGTCGAGCACTCTAAAAGAAATGTTTAGGTCTTCCACAAGCCTCGTCTATGTGTACAAGAAAAATACGAAAGAAAAACTTGGCAACTGAACACACCCTTGCGAGTGCTGTGGTGTGTTTCAATACCAATCGTCTTGCGGAGCACTCGCCAAGTCGTTTAATCACTCGAGCAAACACTCCAATGGAACTGTTAAGGAATGGCTAGCCTGGCAAGCAATGGCAAGATGCTTGGCCATGGAACACCTGAACATGGCCATTTTTTCCAAGGGGGGTAAAAGGCGATAAAACATGGGAATTCCTCCATATTTTTTGCAGTTGACTCGAAAGCAACACAGGTGAAGCAAGTGCAAAAATAACACGCTGTCTTCTTTATTTTTTGGGGCGTTTTGGGCCTAAATATTTTTTATGCCCAGAGCCCTCCATAATCAACATCTGCCTCTGCTCCCAGAAAGAGGACAAACATAGAGCTTCGAGATTGATTCTGCGCCAAGCTGCACAAAGCTATGAGGAGTGGCTGAAAGCGACAGGACTTTCGATGGAAGAAAGGAAGCAATAGTGAGGGGATCTGCTGGAGATGCTGAAGATAATGAAGGGGAAGACAAAATTCACACATAATACTTTTTCAGGAGATTGGACACCGACGGGACAAAGGGCCACCACTTGACAATGAAGAAGAGGAGAGTTTGAATAGGAGTGAGGCAGGTGTCTTTCACTCAGAGTGGTGAATGCATGGACTCATCTCTATCTTCGAGAGTAGTCTCTATTCGATGCCTATCTTCTACTAAAATTTGAGCCATTTTGTTTTAAGCAAACAGTCAATCCTGACAGATGTGTATTCTGCAGCATGAAAAGTGGGCTTTTCGCTTTATGGATGTGTAAAGGAACACCTGATGTTAATGACTCCTCAATTCGATTTTGTTATATTGTGTGCAAAGTACAAAGAGAGCTTATGCAATAGGTTCACTTTCAATATGTGGACAAACCTCGGTCTATGATTAAAGAACTACTTGATTTAATTTAAATGTTAGATTTTGAACATGGTGGAACAGAAATCTGAGCACGAACCTGTAGTTTCGCAGTGCTTTTTTCTCTGAATTGGTCCATATTGTGCATGCGCAGGGAGGAATGACGTAATTTTTAACTCTGCCTGTCTGGCAGTCAAACAAAATTGAAAATCATTCCAAACAGGAAACTTACTGTTTCTAAGGATGTTATAAAGGACAGAAACACCAGGAATGATGAACTAATTCAACATGTTAAATAAGGAGATGAAAGAGATGGTGCGTCAGGTCAGGTCAGTTCAGGTATGGGAGCATACGCTGGAGCAGTGCATCACTGCGTCCACTTTCCACCGGTATTCCAGGGGCTTCCGTCTGGCCATCCCCCAGGCAGATGCCTGGCCAATCCCCATCTCCTTGAAATGCTGATCACCCTGCTGCAACCACGAGGCACGTGGTCAGCCCATTGGCCTCCTCAACTCACGAGGCTCCCTCGCTGAGAGAATATGGTGAGCAGGATCAGCATCAGGAAAATGAACCACATCTCCATACAGTCGCAGCTGATGCTCACGGACTACGCAGGTAACAAATCTCTTTTGAGTCTCTCTCAGAAAACGCTCGTTGGACACAAAGTCTGACCAGCGATCAGCAAGGATTCTCTGAAGAGACCTGGCACCAAAGGAATGAAGTCACCATATCAGGTCCCTGGTCAGAGTCTAAGTCTCACATCTGTTGAGCAAGACTGGAAGCACTAAGGACCTGAAGACTCAGACTTTCGTCCTCCTGCAAAGGTTTCAGCAGTGCCACACCCCATGATTCCCCAGGCCCGACCCAGACATCTGTTGACCTCTGGCTCACAGCCAGCAGAGACATGAATATCACTGCCAAGGTTAGGGAATCTGTCTGTGACCTCAACATCCTTGCCACAAACAGAAACAGACAAGATGGCAGCATCCAAGATGTCATTGAAAGCCTGGATCTTAGTTTTGACCCAGGAAACCTGCAATCCCAGCGGCACTGACTCATCATTCAGCACCCCAAGGGCCCCCAAAAGTATACCTAGCGTGTCCGCAAAGATTACTGCATCATCTACGAAATCAAGGTCAGAGATCTTGACATTCCCAAACGATGCACCGCAGCTTGATCTCTCTGACATCTTCCCCAAATCCAGTCCACACAAGTGCTGAAAAGTGTGGGGGCCAGTACACACTCCTGACAAACTTCAGTAACAACTGGAAATAAGTCAGAGATGGTATCACCACATCTCACAGCAGTCTCAGGACCAGAGTATAGTTCAGACATCAGATTGATCAGTTTTGGTAGCACCCCACGAAGGCCAAGAATCCTCTAGAGGGCATCCCGATTCACTGAATTAAACATTTTCCAGGGATCAACATTGGCTACAAGCAGCCCCTGCCGAAACTCTTGTCTGCGTTCGGTGAGGAAGGATACTTTCGAAGAACAAGAGCAAAGAGCAAGGATATCCCGAAGAGCAAGGATATGGTCAACCGTTGACCTCTTTGGTATAAAGCCTGACTGCTCTGGACGCTGGTGCTCAAGCAGATGGTGGCGAACCCTATCAAGAATTAACTGAGCAAAGATCTTGCTTGGCACTGAGAGCAGCGTCACCCCTCAGAAGTTGTTGCAGTCCTGGCAATCACCCTTCCCTTGCCAGAGAGGGACAGCAAAGCCCCTCTTCCAGTCATTTGGGATGATGCCTGTTTTCCAGGCAGAGCACGGAACTGCATGCAATGACACGAGTATAGTAGTTCCACCAGCACAGCAGTTCCACCATTCTTCAGAAGGTCAGCGTCAGCATGGATGCAACAGATCCCAGGAGCATTACATCATTTCAACCGGTTCACCACTGTCTGTGTTTCCACAAACAAAGATGGATCACATTTGAATGGAGGGTCAGCAATTGGGATAGTAACATCCCTGACATCCAACTTGACAGCTGGTGGATCAGCCTGGTACAGCCGCTCAAAGTAACCGGCCCAGCGGGCCTTCACTTCAGACTCCTCTGTCAAGAGCCGACCACCCTCTGCTCTAACTGCAGTACATCGAGGGATGGGCTTGGAGGAACACAATATGCAAATTCCACTGTAAGCAGAACAAAAATCACTTGATCACAGGTGATGTTCTACCCCCCTCACAGATTCCTCACACATAGGCCTCCTTGTCCACCCTGAGCGCACGTACAGTTTTTCGCCTCAGCTCCCTGAACAGCTCAGCTCTGCCATTTCGCCGATCCCTTCAACTCTGGCCAATGGTATCCAGTGTCCCTTGAGAGACAAAATTCTTCTTTGCCCAACAGTAAGTTCCAAGACATCCACCGGCAACATCAAGGACGGTGGTCTTGAAGGCACTCCACAACTCTTCAGGACCTCCCAAAGCACCCAGACCCCCCAAGTCTCCACTCAGCTTGTTTGCAAACTCCACAGCTTCCCTCTCATCCTTGAGCTTGCCAACATTCAGTTTAGGCTGGGATGGTACCATTTTCTCAGATTTAAGCTGCAACTTCAGAGTTGCGACAAGAAGTCAGCATTGAGGAACTGAGCACTCTGATAGACCCTGCAGTTCTGGATCATCCTCCAGCAACCATCAACGAGCACGTGGTCAATCTCCTTTGCCACACCACCAGTGTTGGAATACCAAGTCCAGCGATGAGCCTGTGGGCGCTGACACCATGAACCAGCCACCCTAAGTTCATGACTTCTTGCAAAGTCAAGGAACTTAATTTGTTCTGGTTCACAGTTCCAGATCCATGGGGACCAACACACATCTCATAACCATCCCTATCAGTTCCAGTCGATGCATTTAAATCCCCCAATCCTAGAAGAATACACTGTCTGACTGGAACCGACAAAGCAACCGTCTGACTGGAACCGACAAAGCAACCGCCTGACTGGAACCGAAGAAGAAACCGTCTGACCTGAAATTATGAAGCAACCATCTGACAGGAACCGACGAAGCAACCGTCTGACTGGAACTGAATGAAGCAGCCATCTGACTGGAACTGATGATAGCCGTTGCCCAGCTGTCGCCAACTGACTCTCAAAGTTGTCAGAACTATAACCAGCTATCGCCAACTGACTGGAAAAAACGGTCCTCTCTTCCTGGCATGCACTCCATCACGGTTGGTCTCTGCACACTCGGCACATTGGGCACCCCAAGAAGCCCTGGGTCCTTTCTGTGTGTGTGTGTGTGTGTGTGTGTGTGTGTGCGTGTGTGTGTGTGTGTGTGCGTGTGTGTGTGTGTGTGTGTGTGTGTGTGTGTGTGTGTGTGTGTGTGTGTGTGTGTGTGTGTGTGTGTGTGTGTGTGTGTGTGTGTGTGTGTGTGTGTGTGTGTGTATATATGTATATATATATATATATGTATATATATATATATATATATATATATATATATATATATATATATATATATATATATATATATATATATATATATAACAGAAACATATCATGCTCGGACCCTGCTCGATGTCGCTGTCCTCAGCTGAAACCCATGCATCATCACTGTTTCGGGACCTACTCCAGTGCAGCTCCTCATTGGCGGCTCCAGCAGTGCAGCACACGCACCACCAAGCGACATCAGCTCACATGCTCACCACCAGATATCAATGACCAGATATAGATCCCCACAGACCTGCCTTTACATGCGAATGGAATCACTGCACTCGCCTCTGACTCCAAATCCACAATGAGGTTATCTCTCCTGCCTCCTGTAATTGCGTCACAGTATTCCTGACTTGCTTCGATGATGCTCCAATCATCTTGAGGTACTTCAGCATAGACTTTGCCACAAAATCCCAACAACCCACTTCCACTGGTAGCACATCACACATCCGCCCACGGTCATCACACACTTCTCTTACCTCTTCATACCGACACAACTTTCTTTCATGTGAACATTCCATATTTCATTCCCATGGGACTGACAGCTCAACGATGATAACCCTTTTTACCACATCAGACCAAATAATTAAATCAGGTGTTTGTTGGATGACTGCAATATGAGATGCAATGTGTTGGATGACTCTGTCCAAATCTGCATCTACCTGCCAAGACCACACCTGGGTTCAAAATGCATGCTGCCCCCTTGATGTTGCTTAACCTTACCTTCTCACCCTCCTTTATGAACATGATAATGGTCTTTTCTTTTATGTCTCATTTGTTCGGCCTCATCACATAGCCTTTAGGTAACCTCGACAATCACTCACAAAACCTGGTTATGTCGCCAAGTATACTTGGCTCGAGATTTCTGGCAACCAGACAGTACATGCTGTCATGTCTCTCTTCTACCACATTTGGCACATTCTACTGACTCAGCCAATTTCCATTTTGCCAGATTCACCGCAGTTGGCATCTGGTCACATCGATTTAAGTGCAAATATTAGTCGCTGTCGCTCCATCTTCCACAGCGATGCCCAGTTAACCTTTTCTGCACAACCATCTCCCTTGCTGTCCATGCTCCTTGCTGAGGTTGACAAAGCTTGAACCGTTCTTCTCTCCTCTTCCATACATTTAATCTCTTCGATAACCATCTCTCGTCTCCCACCTGCACTCACTTGTGGCCACCGTTTCTGTTCTTTCCAAAGAAATCCTTTCCTATCTTTCTGCACTGCCCCAATGATTTCCATAATTTGCAACCTACTCTCCGCATCTTCAACCATCCTCTGAACATCCCACTTAGTTCCCGTTCGTATCTTTGGCCCCAGTTCACTGATCACTGGATCTTTTGAATCTCAAAGCATCATTTGGAATCTGGCTTTCCAAATCTTATATTCCACTGAGCCATATGCATTTGCCATATGCAGCCATAGAACATAAAGATCCTTTTTCCCTTGCCTTGCATATCGGATCGTGTCCCAGATCATCACCACATGCTCGAGACACCACATGCTCGAGACACCTTGGAAAGCCTGGCACACCTGCTTTTTGTACAGATATATCAATGTCTTCATTATTTACGACAAAGTTGACCAGTCTTCTGGCTAATACACCAAAAAACATCTTAACTTCCACATTCAATGAAGATATTGGATGAAACTGATGTATCTCCTTCGACTCCTCTTCTTTGGGGATATAAATCCCATTTGCCAAACACAAACATTTTGGTATCAGCTGTTGACAACAAATAATTCTGAGCAGTGACCACAATACTCGTAACAGCATTGGACACTTCTTATACACCTTGTACGAAATCTCATTCAGCCCAGGGGCACTCTTATTTCTTGCTTTCCGTATATATGTCTGTATATATATATATATATATATATATATATATATATATATATATATATATATATATATATATGTGTATATATATATATATATGTATATATATATATATGTATATATATATATATGTATATATATATATGTATATATATATATATATATGTATATATATATATATATATGTGTATTTCCAGCATTGTGTGTGTGTGTGTGTGGGTGTGTGTGTGTGTGTGTGTGTGTGTGTGTGTGTGTGTGTGTGTGTGTGTGTGTGTGTGTGTGTGTGTGTGTGTGTGTGTCTACGACTGCCATTTCTCGACAACCACTGGTCCGATCTGATTGAAACTTGCCAGGAATATTGCTGGGGCCCTGCGGATGTGCCTTTTCAAGGTTTAATATTAGACAGATGAGTGGTTCCCAAGTTACGGTCATTTATTTATCAACCAATGACAGGACACGGTGCTATGACGGCACGATTGACGTCACAACTTTTTTTTTTTGCACGTACGGGCACGCACGCACGGGCACGCACGCATGGGCACGCACTAGTATATATAATTCCAGCAGTGTGTGTGTGTGTGTGTGTGTGTGTGTGTGTGTGTGTGTGTGTGTGTGTGTGTGTGTGTGTGTGTGTGTGTGTGTGTGTGTTTCTCGACAACTACTGGTGCGATCTGATTGAAACTTGCCAGGAATATTGCTGGGGCCCTGCCGATGTGCCTTTTCAAGGTTTTATATTAATCGGACAAATGCTTCCCAAGTTATGGCCATTTATTTACCAACCAATGAAAGGACACGTTGCTGCGTACGCCGGTGCGCGGCCGGGCAACGATGATGTCACGTGCCGTGCCGGTTACGATGGGGACCGGTGCCTTAGTTACTGTGGCGTCGGAGTGGCAATCGTCAATGGCAGCAAATGTCATGGCAAGCAAAGACACGGAGGTAAACTTGATTTTAATTTGGATTTTAATTAACTCTGTGTGTGTAAGTATAACAGCAGTTGTTACTTCAATGCAAGCGATAATTTGTGGAATGCATGTGAACATTCCGTACGGGCACGCACCACTTCCCGATAGTGATGAGTAATTGTATTCTCATAATTTCTCGATTTCTTATACGCATTTATCGATAAACACAATGCCACAATCCAGTCGTCGTTTACGAGAGCGAATGAACGGCCTGTGTAGTTGTTTGAAAGTCTTTTTTTTTGGGGGGGGGGGGGAGTTGCATGTACGGGCATGCACGTACGGGTACGCGAGAGCGAAGGTACAGCCTGTGTGGTTGTTTCTGGCTCGCGGTTTGAAAGTTTTTGGGTTTTTTTTGCACGTACGGCCACGCACCTACGGGCACGCACTAGTATATATATTGAGTCCCATCACAGCGCTTGCTGCACGACCTGTTCGCAAGCAAGTGTCGCCTACCACACAAACACATTATCTGCCCTGTTCATCATCAGATATACTGCAGATTATATCTAAATAAACAAATAAACATTTATTTATTTCTTTATTTATATATCAAGATATATATATATATATATATATATATATATATATATATATATATATATATATATATATATATATATATATATGTGTGTGTGTGTGTGTTTGTGTGTGTGGTTATATATATATATATATATATATATATATATATATATATATATATATATATATATATATATATATATATATATATATATATATATATACCTACATGCATGTGCCCAAGCCAATTTCACAACTTATCTTGCTCTGCAGTTTGAATGATCTCCAGAAATATCTGCTTGCGGAATGCTGGAGTGATGAAATAATATTGCATGATCAAATACCGTGCACACCTGTCTTGAACATATCTGGCCCGACGTTATATTGCTTTTCACCATCAGGGAGAGCCAGGGGCTGTTGGAAGAGTTGGAACTCCTGGACCACCTGGTCAAGGGATGATGGGCCCAAAGGTAAAGAACAATGTGAAGAACATTCAGAACCTGCACATAAAATGTTGGGAGTTTATTCGTGAACTGTTTTGGTTTTTCAGCATTTAGTGAACTATTTTGGTTCATTTAGTGAACTATTTAGTCAAGTGAACTATGTAATGTTAGTTGCTTCTTTAAAGTCGAGCTTCAAGGCAGCATACTCAGCATCATGATGCCTATTTGATTTGATTCCTGGTTTGATTCATGCGTGACTACTGGCAAGGGGTTGTATAAATTACTCTGCCCTTCAGAGGGGATATTAAATTGGCTGTCTTATCTGCTTGTATTTGTGTATCTTGAATATTAAATGGTACCTTTAAGAAGAGTAGATATGTGTGTATGTAAGTATTTTGTAATTGCATTCTGAATGAATGCAGCTTCAGCCATTCCCTGCAATGTAGTAATGACCTGTCTAGTGCAAAATGTATGCAAATGTTCACCATTGATGGGCAATTAGATTGATTACTCCAGAGGCATTTGAGAGTAATAACAATAACAACTACAACAATAACAACCTCAAATGGTACATATTTGTCACTTTCACTTTTGTTTTCTGCTGCTTGATGATGTGCAAGCATTGTCCGTACTTGCATTGGCACTCGTGCCCTCCAGGTAGCAGTTCCCATCTCGGCCCACCTTTAGTGGGTAATTAAAAGTGGTGATATTTCCACAAATTGGTACTTTCTTCTGGAACATAATGTACATTTGAAAACAATTGAGATATACTGGAACCATATTTGGCCTTGCTGGACCATACCGTCATGTTTTTGTGATGTAAAACGGGGAAAAAAAAATTGTTAAATTTACACATCGTGATCATTTCTTTTTTCTGGGAAACACTGTAGGCCTACACCTGAACTTATTTTTAGGACATACTGTAATCATATTTTGCCTTGTTGGACCACACTGTAAATTTTTTTATGATGTAACTACTCTCTCGGAGAGTATGGAAGAGCAGGCACTTCACAGTATACACACCAAGGTCTTGATTCATCAAGCAGTATGTCCTCCCTTCCCTCCTACATGGAAGCCAAACCTGGTGCACCAACATCCACCATATCAGGAATATGGAGGTATTTCACCAGAGACGCTTCAGGGTCATTCCAGGCATCCGCTGGTTTCACCATATACCAAACAACACCGTCCTCAAGAAGGCCCAGGTGGACCAGGATTGAACCTCTGATTAGAGGTAACAAGGTTAGGTGGCTTTAACACCTGGAATGCATGGAGAACAGAAGCTGAGCAAAAAATTTACCCTTTGGGGGAATTTAATGGAGGGAAGAGGAGTCAAACGACATCTTTAAATAGGATAAACTTCAAGCGGTCTGCTGGTCATGGTTGGTGCAAATGTATACTTACTTTGGTGCAGTTTGGTTGTGCCCTTACAACCCAACAGAGAAGACATTGAACAAACTCATTCAACTCCTCGAGCAACATTCCAACCCCAAGCCATTCTCCATTTTGCACAACGATAAGTTGAGCATGTGCATTTGCAAGCAAGATCAATTGATCTTTTGTGTTGCTGCACTTCACAGACTCAGTGAATATTGTGATTATTGTGCAACACTGTCTGAGATGTTGAGGGACCATTTGGTAGCTCGCATTCAGGACAAGGCAATCCTGAAACGTCTGCTCACTACAGATGACGAGATTTCAAATGTCAACAATGCACTCAAGATCTGCACTGGTATGGAATTGGCCACAAACAGTGCTTGGAATCTTGAGCACAAGCCAGCCATGACTCCTTTAAAAGGATCTATTCCCTCCAAGCACACCAATACGATCTCCCCTTCTCACAAGCCCATTGGGCGACAATACGTCCGGACTTAACGTCTTCATCTGTACTCCAGACCTGGGGATAACTTCAGTGGTTCACAGTAATTATAAAATTCTCGCAGAGTACCCACCCTATGGACTATATTTTTCCAACCATGCAACATGTTGTTCTGATACATACCTTCATTTGGTTGGTGAAAGGCAACTGACAGCTGCCTCAATCGCTCCCAAAAATAAAAATAAAATAACCCAGGTTACATGCATGAAGTAAAACATACCTACAGTACTGCTTGGAATTCAAAACTCACTGCACTGGAAAACATGGGGCCAGGAATACCAAATGGAAGAGTGGAGACTTGCAATACCCTCCCCTACCTGGACCCCCACTCCCAAGGCCACTGGCAAAGACAAAATCACCCCACTGCACTAATTGGGGATATGCTGATACTATGTATGCCTGGTGTTGGCTTAAAGGTTAGAGTAGTGGGCTTGGGATTCTAGGGTCCTGAGTTAAAATCCTGCTTTCGTTGAATTAATACCGGGTGGGGTTGACTCGGTCTGTCATACTTCTGAGGTCGGCAAAATGAGTACAAGCTTGTTGAGATTATTGAGCCATTCGAGTATCCTGCGTCAGAGTGGTGAGTATCAAGCATTGTGCCCAATAGCTCAGGAGACTGCTTTGGCAGTACCAATGCTCTGTACAGAGTATGGTCCCAATGGATGTATGAATGGATGATCCGATGTCACAAGTCTGGATGTAATTGTCGCACTCCTCCTACAGTTCTGGGCCAAGCACACAAACCGACGCCGGTCTGTGAATTCTCGGAAGGGTTACATTTTTTTCAATATAAAAATATAACACATCTCTCAATGGTGAAGAATCACTTAAAAAATCCTTGTATCCGGATCTGGACCTTCACCAAATTTAAAATGATAAATCTCTGTGACAAACCCAACCTGTCCACCAAATTTCATCCGAATCCACCCATAACTTTGTGAGATGGCCAACTCACAAAAAAGAAAGGGGTGAATACATAACTTCTGTCCACCTCCAATGGCAGAGGTAAAAAAGCACAAACTTTTTTGGCATCCAAAATAAAATTTGTTGATTTTTTTTCCCTGGTCAGGTCAGGTCAGGTATGGAAGCATGTGCCAGAGCAGCGCGTCGCTGCATCCACTTTCCGCCGGTACTCCAGGGGCCTCCTTCTGGCCATCCCCCAGGCAGATACCAGGCCCATCCCCATCTCCTTGAGATGGCGATCAACCTGCTGCAACCATGAGGCACGTGGTCAGCCCATTGGCCTCCTCCACTCACGAGACTCCCTCGCTGAGAGAATCTGGTGAGCAGGATCAGTGTCAGGAAAAAGAGCCACATGTCCATACAGCCACAGATGATGCTCACGGACTATGCAGGCAACAAATCTCATTTGAGTCTCTCTTAGCAACCGCTCGTTGAACACAAAGTCCAACCAGTGATCGCCAAGGATTCTCTGAAGAGACCTGGTACCAAAGGAATTAAGTCTCCGTCGCAGATCCTTGGTCAGAGTCCAAGTCTCACATCCATAGAGCCAGACTGGAAGCACCAAGGACCTGAAGACTCGGACTTTCGTCCTTCCGCACAGGTACCGGCAGCGCCACGCCCCATTATCCAGTGAATCCATGACTCCCCAGGCCCGACCCAGACATCTATTGACCTCTGACTCACAGCCGGCAAAGACATGAATATCACTGCCAAGGTAAGTGAATCACTCCACGACTTCAACATCCTCACCACAAACAGACACAGACAGGACAGCAGCATCCAAGATGTCATTGAAAGCCTTGATCTTAGTTTTGACCCAGGAAACCCATAATCCCAGCAGCTCCGACTCCTCATTCAGCACCTCGAGGGCCCCCAAAAGGATATCTAAAGTCTCCGCAAAGATGACTGCATCATCTGCGAAATCAAGGTCACAGATCTTGACATTCCCAAACGATGCACCGCAGCTTGATCTCACCGACATCCTCCCTAAAATCCAGTCCATACAAGTGCTGAAAAGTGTAGGGGCCAGTACACACCCCTGACGAACTCCAGTAACAATTGGAAATAAGTTAGAGATGGTACCACCACATCTCACAGCACTCTCAGTACCAGAGTAGAGTTCAGACATCAGATCGATCAGTTTTGGTGGCACCCCACGAAGACCATGAATCCTCCAGAGGGCATCCTGATTCACTGAATCAAACGCTTTACAGAGATCAACTTAGGCTGCAAGCAGCCCCTGCCGAAACTCTCGTCTGCGTTCGGTGAGGACAGGAAGAGCAAGGTTACGGTCAATCGTTGACCTCTTTGGTGTAAAGCCTGACTGCTCTGGATGCTGGTGCTCAAGCAGATGGTGGCGAACCCTATCAGGAATTATCCGAGCAAAGACCTTGCCGGCACTGAGAGCAGCGTCGCCCCTCGGTAGTTGTTGCAGTCTTGGCGATCACCCTTCCCTTTCCAGAGAGAGAGACAGCATGGCCCCTCTTCCAATCAGTTGGGATGATGCCTGTGTTCCAGGCAGAGCACCGAACTGGATGCAACAACACAAGTGTAGCATTCCCACCAGCCTTGAGAAGTTCAGATCCCTTGAGATCCCTGGAGCTTTACCCCATTTCACCGCAGCCTGTGTTTCCACAAGCGAAGATGGATCACATTTGAATGGAGGGTCAGCAATTGGGATAGTAACATCCCTGACATCCAACTTGACAGCTGGTGGATCAGCCTGGTACAACCGCTCAAAGTCACCGGCCCAGCGGGCCTTCACTTCAGACTCCTCTCTCAAGAGCCCACCATCCTCTGCTCTAACTGCAGTACACCGAGGGATGGGCTTGGATGAACGCAATGTGCGAATTCTTCTGCAAGTAGGACGAGAATCACTTGACTGCAGGTGATGCTCTACCCCCTCACAGATTCCTCGCATGCCAGCCTCCTTGTCCACCCTAAGCACACGTACAGTTTTACGCCTCAGCTCCCTGAACAGCTCAGCTCTGCCATTCAGCCTGGTCCTGCGACTCTGGTCAATGGTATCCAGTGTCCATTGAGAGACAAAATTCTTCTTTGCCCTTCGGTGAGTTCCAAGACATCCACCGGCAACATCAAGGACGGTGGTCTTGAAGGCACTCCACAACTCTTCAGTACCTCCCAAAGCACCCAGACCCCCCAAATCTCCACTCGCTCTGTTTGCAAACTCCTCAGCTACCCTCTCATCCTTGATCTTGCCAACATCCAGCCGAGGCTGGGATGGTACCATTCTCCTGGATTTAGGGTGCAACTTAAGAGTTACTACAACAAGCCTGTGGTCAGTATTGAGGAACTGAGCACTCCTGTAGACCCTGCAGTTCTGGATCATCCTCCAGCAACCATCAACGCGCACATGGTCAATCTCCTTTGCCACACCGCCAGCGTTGGAATTCCAAGTCCAGCGATGAGCTTGTGGGCGCTGAAACCACGAACCTGCCACCCTATGTCCATGACTTCTTTCAAAGTCAAGGAACTTAGTGCTATTCAGGTTCACAGTTCCTGACCCAGTGGGACCAACACACGTTTCGTAACCATCCATATCAGTTTCAGTTGATGCATTGAAATCCCCCTAGACGAGAAGTGTATCTCGTCTGGGGCACTGATGAACCAGAGACTCGAGTGTGGCGTAGAATGCATCCTTCATGGTGAGATCACTCACCTCCGTCGGAGCATAGACAGAGAGCAGGGAAATGACACCTAAGGAGTGACGAATCCTTCGTCTCATAATACGCTCGTTGACCCGTGTTACCTCAATTATCATTGGAGTCAGCTTATTGGACACAGCTACAGCAACTCCTTGGGCATGATAACCATCAGAGCGACCAGACCAATCGTAGGTGTAACCACCTGCCATGATCTCGCTGCAATCAGGTCTCCGAACCTCAGAGAGTGCTGCAATACCGATGTCCAAACGCTTGAGCTCAGATGATAACAGAGACAGGTGATCATCCTCTCTGAGGGACAGGACATTCCAAGCACCCACCCGAAGGGACCGCCTCAGGTTAACCCAAGGAGACTGCCGTCTGGTGACGACACCGAAGCACCACTCCGACACACTCTCCCGCAATCTGACCCGGGAGTGTTACCCCGTGGTTTCCCTCCTATCATTAAAGATTGGGGGTCCCGAAGGCTTTGCCCCAATCCCGTCATCCGGTGAGCTGCCCTGCGAAGGGAAGCCGCACACGAGGTACTCTCACTCCTGCCAAAGTTCTTCTGCCTTGAAAACAATCAGGGCATCCTCTCTTGGACCCATTCTGCAAGTCTTCACACTGACGAAACTCCTGAGAACCTTCCACTGCCCCAAAGGCTCATTTGCCACTGCAGTTCTGTAAGCATCATTGGCTGAAACGGTCAAGCAGGATTGGGCCTCGTTCCGATTTTTCCCTGATTTTGCTACCCCATGTCCTGCACTCAACACACCCTGACATGCTGGACGTATCATTATTTTTCTCCTTTTAATTACTCTACCATGTTTGATTTTATTTCTTGTTCTGAGGTTTTTACTCTCGTTTTCTTGTGTAGTGCATTTAGGCTCCCAATTAAACCAGTTAAGAGATGAAGTGAAATTATTTCTACTCAACCTAATTGGATATCTGAACTCTCATCGTTAACAGCTCCATCCTAAGAGCACTGCAAACTGCCATTGTGTGGTGGTGGTGTGTAGTTCTGTGTGGTATTGTTGTCGTGTTTGTCTTTTTAGGACATACACACATAGGTGCACACACACCTAACATTGTGAAGCGTTACCTTTTTTGTTCTTGTTTTCCAGGGTGATCTTGGCCCTTCAGGACCACCTGGCCTTATCGGAGAAACAGGCTTTGGGCTTTCTGGCCCGAAGGTACGGGTGACAATATTATTTTCTTTGCTACTTCGACTTTTTTGTTTGGAGTAGTTCAAAAAATATTAGTGCAAGTGGCACAACAATGCAACCAAGTTGATATTTGTTTGAGAACACTCAGAGGTCTCATAAAAGACCTTTGTTTGATTTCTTGTGGAACAATCCCATCTTTATCCTTTTTCTCTATTCCATGATTGTTCATGCTGCAAGACCAACAATTTGTTTTGAGTGCCAATGATGGACTCGGTATTTTTCTGGGATGAGTGAGTATTCGTCCCTCATCATCACGCACTTGGGAAAAGAGTTCGGCAAAGCGTAGTGGGAAAAAGAGAACGTTGGAACTTGAATTAACCAGCAAAGAAGAAATATCCAAAATACAGGGACAATGCGAGAAATGAATAAGAAGTAATAAAAGATAAATGAAAAATCACTCACAGAGTGACAACTTGGCAAAACAGGACAAAGTAGAATGGCACTCGGTAAAGCGCATACCTCTGGTAGGTGGAACAGTTCATGTTTTATATCCCACTGATGGACTGGATCCGAACCAAAATCCAATCCGCTTGTTCTTGTCACCTATTCAACCCTTCCTCCTTGTTTTGTCATAACTCGTCCACAACTTTTTGAGATATAGTGATAGATTTCGTTTTTGGCCCAATCTATCAATTTTAGAAATTTGGCCTGTGTTGAGCTTTTCACCTAAAAATTAATTGGTAGTTGAATTCAGCGATATGACATGAAAATGCTCTTCAATTCTCAAGTCAATCGGATGAAAATTTAGGATTTTAGAAATCCCGCCTAAGTTGTTAACCTTTTGGTCTCTGTTGACCTCAAAATTAGTAGTAGTTGAATTCAGTGACCTGAAATTTTCTTTTCTGCATGCAGAACATTGTTCTGCATGCATTCTTTTCTGCATACGCTGCAGCATAAATGACATTCAAGACGATTCTTTGCTTCCAACTTTGTGGCAACAGTTTGGGGAAAGCCCTTTCCTGTTTTAGCATGACAATGCCCCCGTGCACAGTGCAATATTCATACAGAAATAGTTTGTTGAGATCGGTGTGGAATAACTTGACTGGCCTGCACAGAGCCCTGACCTCAACCCCATCGTATACCTTTGGGATGAATTGGAACGCCGATTGCGAGCCAGACCTAATCGCCCAACATCAGTGCCCGACCTCACGAATGCTCTTGTGGCTGAATGGAAGCAAATCCCCGCAGCAATGTTCCAACACCTCGTGGAAAGCCTTCCCAGAAGAGTGGAGGCTGTTTTCGCAGCAAAGGGAGGGGGGGGACCAACTCCATATTCATGCCCATGATGTTGGAATGAGCAGATGTCCATATACTTTTGGCCATGTAGTGTAAAAAGGGAGGAGAGAAGAAGTTGTGCAGGAACATAAAGGCAACACCGGCTCTCGCAGAAAGGTATTACCAGGTATCTTATCTCTCGGTTTCAGCTGCCAATCTGCCGTGAAACTTGCAGTGCATTCAGATAAAGTCTCCATTTTCCTTAGTCATTAATTGCGAAGTTAAAACTTTGTGTAAAGGGCTTTGCCACTGTTTGTATTTGGACGTGCTATAGTCATGAAAGAAAGAAGAGATAACTCAGAGACATTTCGACATCCAAACCTTTTTTTGCTTGAAGAACATAGAATTATTTGTTGGAGCACCTTAGCCAATGCATCTTGTATCAAATTTCAAGGACATGAAGGACCAAGGATGTGAGACAAAAACAACTATTGTCCTTGGTTAACTTGGTGCAAACACACGTTATATTATTTCACATAATTTGAATACTCAAGCGAAACGATAATACACTGTGATCTGAGATGGTTATAGCAAGAAAATAAACAAATTGGCCGAGTTTTCGGAATGACAATGAAAAATGACATCATGATTCGAACTCTGATTGCTTGAAAAGCATCTTGTAATGATGATTGTGCAGGAATGTTAGTTTACATCATGGATTTATTGTTGTCATTTGTTTATTGCTTCCTGCCATTCGGAGATGATGAATAATTCATAACTACCATATGTGTTTTGATGAAAATTGTAAATGTGTGTTGAACTCAATGCAGGGAGATCGTGGACTTCCTGGATTGCCTGGACCGATCGGACTCAAAGGAGAGGGCTATCCAGGACCATCGGTATGACTTTTTTTGTTTTTTGTATACCTTGTCGAGGCTCGCATGAGAGCTAACACAACGCACAGCAAGGGGGGCATGATACAAGAGGGGCAGGAGAGGGGAGGAAAAAACAGTGGGGAACAGAGACATAAGGAGATCTGTGGAAGGGAGAGGGATGGGGTGGGGAACATGTGGTATACAAGATGGATGTTTCAGGGACTTTCAGGAAGGAAAGCAGGGAATTTGAAGGAGGTGGGTTTGGAATGCATAAACGGGGGTATAAAAGGTCGACGATTTGGATGGGGGATGATAAGAGGTGCTGGTGAACAGCTGTTTTGAAGGCTTGGAGGGAAGAATGTGATTGAACAGAGTGAGGGAGTTTATTCCAAAGGTGGGGAAAAAGAGGAATGAAAGAGTGAAGGTGAGCAGTGATTCATGATTTTGGTAGTTTTACCAGAAGGGGATTGTTGGCGGACCTTGAGCACCCTGTGGAAATATGGTGGGGACATATCGCAGACAGAGCAGGGGGGCAAGACTGGAGAGGAGACTGAACAAGACAAAAAGACCACCGACCTGCCTGCGGTGAGAGGCCCAAAGACTCAGCCTCATCGCAGGAGATAGCAATGATCTGAAATGCCTTGGTTTCCACAGCGTGACGCTGAGAAAGGTGGGAGGCAGCATCACTAGCCCAGAGGGGAGAGCAGTACTCCATCAGGCTGCGGACGAAAGGTTTGTTCGTGGTCAGGAGCGCAGGTGGGCCGAGAAGGACTTTGCACGACGGAGGATCTCCGGTCGGCGACTGGCTTTGGAGGCCAGGTTGGAAATGTGGCTTTCCCAGGAAAGAACATGGCAGATAGTGAGACCCAGAAGCTTGAAAGAAAGGACTTCTTCCAGAGGATTGTTGAGAAAGTATATGGGGGGGGGGTCCAAACGGTCCTTTCGGAGAGACATAGTGAGAGTGTGAGATTTGTCAGGATTGAAAGACATGTTCCACATGTTGGACCAGTTTGAGATTTTACCCAGATCTGCAGAGAGTGAAGAAGCTGCTGCTTACCGGTCTGAGGGATGACAGATGGTACGGCAGAGGGTGAAGTCATCAGCAAAGAGATAAAGAGGATTTTTCAAAGAGTCGGAGAGATCATTGATGAAAATGAGAAAAAGAACAGGGCCCAGGACACTGCCTTGAGGAACTCCAGCCTGGACAGGAAGAGTGGATGAGAGAACTCCATTAAGGACCACACGTTGGCTGCGACAGGAGAGGAAGTCTGCGAGCCATGAGTGGAGATTGCCTTGGATACCATAGGAAGAGAGTTTGGAGTTGCTTGTTTATAAGAGACTTATATGTTTAATTTCAATGTTACTCCTACCTTTCTGTGATCATTCATGTTGTGCATGTATTGCGTGTGCTCTTTCTTCTTCTACAAACAAATGTAAGGCTCATGGAGGATGAAAACAAGAAATAAAGGATGAGTACTTTCCTAAAAAATGCAGAAGGGAGCAAGTGAAGTGGACAGTCGACATACAGTCAACCCCCGCTTCATCGTGATTCACCTATCGCGCCCCCGGTTCATCGCGGGTTTTCCCTTGAAACATAACTAATTTTTTCTGCGGATTCCCCCGGTACATCGCGGTAATAATATATAAAATATAAATTATTTAAGCAATAAATTATAACGCGTGGTGCTCGACCAGTCACACAACGCACGAGACAAAGTTTCGCTTGTGAACTTCGAATATTTTCTACGTTTTTTTCTCCAAGCCCCACGATGCCGCCCAAACGCCCTGCACCTTCTAAGGCTTTTGGCAAGGAATCGAAGCGCCAGAGGAAGGTCCTGGGACGCTCCAGGAGAAGGTTAAGGTAAAGGTGCTCGATATATGCTTCGGGAAAGAAAAAGGTTTGCCGCTGTTGGACAAGCACTGCTCATACCCAGCACCTCAAAACGGACCAGACCAGACCAGACTAGTCGATCTCCAGCACCTCAAACCCAATCACTGCCAAACCGACCAGACCAGACTAGTTGATCTCCGGCACCTCAAACCCAATCACTCCCAAACTGACCAGACCAGACGAGTCAATTTTTTGGGGGAGGCGTCCATTCATCGCAGATTTTCACTTCGCGCAGGGAGGTTTGGAACGTAACCCCCACGAGAAACGGGGGATTACTGTACTTTCAAACATTACCTGAGAAAGAGGTGGGTTATACGAGGTTGGAAGCGGGCATCAAAATGTCATGAATGAAAATGGAAGACAACGTGAGAAGGCAGGGAGCCATAACAGAGTCATGTGACAGGCAGACCCATGTTTTTCAAGCTAAAAAGAAGAGAAGAGAAAAACTGTTTCTAACATTGAGAAAACCCAATAAAACATGGTTTCCTCTTATTGAACGATTCCTTCATATTTTTGCAGCTGGGGGTCTGGGTGAGAAGACTAGGAGGGGTTGGGGAGGGGGGAGCTATCTCGGGTTCCTACCAGACTCCCGGGAATCGCAGGCCGTCACACACAGATAACTCCGTGATGCGGCGGGTCGCTCACCGACCGTGAACGCCAATAACTCAACCACGTGACTTGGGGTCCTCCGTCGAAGTCGGTTGCCTAATTATAATCATGTGACCTAATTACCGGGAGACACGCCCTCGGTACGCCTTGTCCGAACCGGGTCACCTTTCCGGATCAGATGCAGCCGAGCAACACTGCCAAGGACGTACCGGCTGAAAGAACGGATCTTTGGGAATAAAGTCCCGGCTAGGCAAGGATACGGACCATGCTGGATCATTGAAAGAAAAGACAAAAACGAGCTGGGAACATTTCTGCACGATCATTTATTAACAGGCAGGCGAGGAAAATATGTGGCACAGTGAATGTAGTTTATTGTTGTGTGTAAGCAGGGAAAGAAAGAAATGTAAGGTGCATCAACAAAACAAGTAACTTACTAAAGTAGACACAGAGCAGACCTATCGCGATATAATTCTTCCACACTCTTAACTTAAGTGAGGACAGGCACCATGACACACACACACAAACACACACACACACACACACACACACACACACACACACACACACACACACACACACACACACACACACACACACACACACACACACACACCCCCCGATGAGGAGATAATGAGAAGAAAGGAGAGGAGATATGGCTCACGATCTCGTAATACCTTGCACGGTTGACCGATCGTGCCACCCAGTACATTTTGGGGGTACCCAGATCGCTCTGCTGAGCGATCCCTCCTTGAGAGGTGGCGCGTCATCTCCTGCCTGGTTACGATGCCGGCCCAGTACGTGCACCGATCCAGAGAATGGGCGAGGGCATCAGGCATGAGGGAGGATGGTCGGTGGAGCCAGCGGTGAGTGAGTGGAGAGGACGGCGTGAAGCAGGGACAGTCAGGTGGGTAGGTGGAGCCAGTGGTGAGTGTGTGGAGGAGGCGGAGTCGAGAGCGAGTGGACGGAGTGACAGACGGGATCAGGTGGGTGGGTGGAGCCAGCGGCGAGTAGGTGGAGGAGGAGGAGGCGGGGCAACAGGCGCATGCAGAGATCTATCCAAGGCCAGGCAAAGATGATGAGGACGCCCACGACGACTACTCTCTGATGGCTTCGCGATCCGTCCTTTATCGGTCCTGCGGTCCTTTATCGGTCCTTTATCGCTCTCATTTGGCTCTGGCCACTGCACGGCCTGGCCACCATGGCCGGAAGTGGCCTTATTTTACATTCGGCGAGACATGGCACAGCTGCGGAATCGTCTCGCTCCGAAGCCCGCAATATGAATTGTCTTGCACCGAACTCCCGGGCCGTGCTCCGGCAACTGGCCGAGGTCCGCGTCTGCCCCGCATGCCTGCTCGGGCACCCCGGCGTGCTGCGGTTGGCGCTGATAAATGTGTTTGCTTCGTCCGTACGCCATGTGGCCCAAGCGATCCGGGCCGTACAGCATGCCTCTGCTTGGTGGCAGCTGCATCGAGGTGGAGGTGCCGGAGGACGTCTGCTGTCCGCGGGAGACATTTGTGGCCGCGGTGGTGAGCGAGAATCGACGGTAAGACGCAGTTATGAACCAGCGCGCCGACCCGAACAAAGATGTGCACCATGCGCATCCTGTACTGTGCGATGGTAAAATGCCATTGTTATCAGCGGCGCAGATCCGAATGAAGAGGTGCGCTATTCGTGCCCCATTCTGTGCGATGATAAATATCACGGGGCTACGCGCTGGTCCGCCATCGTGCATGTGGTTATTTATCACAGTGGTGATCCTCACAGGTGGCTGCTTAAGCACGGTGCCTGCCCTGATCTGTGTCATGGATTGAAGGAAAGGATTGGATGTAATTATTAGATGCAGAAATTGGTTGAAAAGAGCAGGCCATGCGCATCCTGCACAGCGTTGGGATTTATTGTATGGTTCTACTCTTCCCTTTGACACTATCTTGCAGCGGAGAATTTTTCCATCATCTGTCATGTGGTTGAGGCTTCTTCTGGCCTCCACGAGGAGGCCGTCTGGGTGCGGGTGCGGTGGGTGGGTGGCCGTCTGGGTGTGGTGCCTGCTTGGATTTATTGCAGGAATAAGAGGAAAAGAGTTGGAATGAAGATCGAGATATAATCAGACCTAACGATATGATCCTCACAACGCACTTCATCCCGTTTGACCCATTAGACGTGAGAGAAAGGTCTAACTGCACGTATATTAACGAAATAACTGTCTGGGGATCACTGTATGATGGATGCCATTGCCTCAGAGGCATGCGGTTTCCAGAATCGAAACAATATTATGATCGTCATGCAATGGATCCCTGAAAAATACCGTAATTTTAAAAGTCATTCATAATTTTATTATTTTTGAAAATCTTGATGGAGTTTTTAACCAGTTTTTCTTGTTGTTTTGGTGACTAAAAGATTGTGATCACAGGCAATATAACTTGATGGTCATGGAAATTTGGAGCATTTTTGCAAAGAAAGAAGCAATGGATGTTTCTTTAAGTACACGGAGGCCACGTTGTCTTGTCACCCATTGTAAAAATTGTGACATTACCTTTTATCATATTAGCCGCCAACACTAAAGGGTTCTACAAGTTGAACTACATTAGTGGAGTACCGACCCCATGGGTGGTCTTGTTTCAAGTATACCTTTATTTGGGCGGTGTATAGACAAGTGACAGTTCCGTATAGGAAAAATAAATAACCCAGGTTACATGCATGAAGCAAAAACATACCTATTGCTTATAATTCAAAACACCTCACTGCACTGGAAAACACGGGGACAGGAAAACTGCATTGTAAATGACAGTGGAGTCTTGTAATGCCCTCTCCGACCTGGAAGCGGCGCAACACAATACACATTTACATAGAGAATTTACCTCACCCCTCTCCCCCCCTTTCCCCAAAGACCACCGGCAAAGATAAAAACACCCCTAAACATGAATTGAGGTTATGCTGATCCTCTGCAGCAAGTCTGGATGTAATTGGCCCAGAACTGGAGGAGGAGTAGCCCGACAAACAAACAAACCCACAAACACTCAAACATCGGTCCGTGAATGATAGTCAGGATACATTTACAGTGCTCTTTTACTTTATTACACATTTAGCAGTGCATGACACAAGCCTTAAGTGTCCAGTTGATCCGTTTGTGCTCCATCATTGACATTACAGAGGATCATTTAGTACCATGTTCTTGGGGACAATTTCCGGACAGTTTGTGGGGTGATCCAATTGAAAGGAAGTCTCCTCTCACTGCTTGTTTGAGGTCATCAGTGGTTTTGTCGGGCTGCTGTGCAGCAATCTCTTTTATGAAACCCCAAAGGGAATGATCACATGTTGACAGTCAGACACAATGACAATAATCCATTGTTCAATGGTGTAATTGCTTGGATCACCCATGATTACGTTCACTCAATCTGAAAAAAGGGAAAAAAGGAAACATCACAATTTTACAAGGGGTGCTGAGACATTGTGGGCACCATAACATTACAAAGGGTGATGAGACACTGTGGTCACCCTTACATTGCTCCAGGGGTGATGAAACATTGTGGCCACAATGTGAAAAACTCATTGTTGTGGATTGCACTGTGTTTCTTTTCACTCTGATCATAAATTGCATGATTCTGTGAAACTTTTACCCACAAGGCATGGATCTTCATAATTTATTCAAGCATTTGAATGATTTACATTTGCCTTTTTATCCAAAAGGGTAAAGAAGGTGAGGCAGAAAGACTATAGCTTGACAAAACGAACAAGGTAAAGAATCACCATGAAATAGAAATGGAGATATATATGTATGTCTATGTGTGTGTGTGTGTGTATATGTATACTGTATATATATATGTATATGTATATATGTATATATATATATATATATATATATATATATATATATATATATGTATGTATGTATGTATGTATATATTGGTAGGTTTTAGTTGTAAGCTTACGCTTCGTCGCCATTGTCCTGCCTGCAGTGCGATCAACATGTGTATGCAGTTAGAAGTAGCCTATCACTGGTGGTGTAAACCAATGAGTGAGCATCATGATTCCATGAAATCGGGCTTCTCACGAGGCAGCAGTTCTGTGTGACAAGTTAGGAGTGGTAATTTACTTGAGTTTCCATTACGTGGGAACGGATAACATCTGACGACTTCGACGAAGTGACGACTTTGAGATGACCACTTTCAGAGGGATGACCCTTTATTCAAAGGGATTTAACATGAGATAAATTCGGGACTTTTTGACACTGCCGACTTAGGCGAAGTGACGAGTTACACGCTGCCGACTTACACCTAGTCTACTGTATATATATATATATATATATATATATATATATATATATATATATATATATATATATATATATATATATATATATATATATATATATATATATATGTGTATATATATATATATATATATATATATATATATATATATATGTGTGTGTATATATATATATATATATATATATATATATATATATATATATATATATATATATATATATATGTGTGTATATAGATATAATATATATATATATATATATATATATATATATATATATATATATATATATATATATATATATATATATATATATATATATATATATATGTGTGTGTATATATATATATGTGTGTGTATATATATATATATATATATATATATATATATATATATATATATATATATATATGTGTGTATATATATATATATATATATATATATATATATATATATATGTGTGTATATATATATATATATATGTGTGTATATATATATGGTGTGTTCAAAAAGTATTCAACCTTAATTTTTCGTGCGTAAACAAATGAAGCTAGGGAGGCGTGGTTTGGTGCACCTATGTAGGCGATCCTAATCCGTATGCGTGAATATTTTCCCACCTGCAGAAGCTGTCAGTCGCCGACAGACCGCCAATGAGTGAGGAAGTGTAAGTGAGCGCCGTCGGATTGTCGTTTTTGACAAAATGACGGAAAAACTTGAACAACGCTACTGCATCAAATTTTGTGTAAAGCTTGGCGATTCCCAAGTGGAAACGATCCGCAAGATTCAACAGGCCTTTGGGAACGAAGCAATGGGCACCACACAGATAAAAGAGTGGTACAACCGCTTCAAAGATGGTCGCACATCAGTGGACAGTGAAGCACGTTCTGGGAGGCCCTCAACACCCCGAAATGAGGTCGTCATTGACCAAGTGGGGACCCTGCTGATGCAGGATCGTCGAATCGTGTAATCAATCCTTTACCGTATCTCCCTCCTGTGTCTCTGTTATTTCCGTCTCTTCCCTTATCTCCCTTGTCTCCACTATTTTTATTTCCTTTGTTGTCACCTCGTGTCTCGTATCACACGTTTCAATCACCCCATTTAATTTTTCCCTCTTGGTCACCGTCACTTTTTCCGTCACCTTCACACTTCTCACCCAACACGTCCCCCAAATTATCTTTTTTGTTCCCGCCTTCACCGCGGGCCTGACAGCCGTTGCACTCCCCCCGAGCTCGTTCGTTCCCACACGTGGCGTCGCCATTACGCACTCCGTTGTCCACGCTTCACTGCACGCTATTGCCTTCATGCCCGTGGCAGGCTTCAGCCTATTTGCTGCACCTCACCCTGCATTTCTCTCATTTCTTCTTTCATTTTGAGTGCGTTTGTTTCCATTTGTTTGTTCACTCCATCTATTTTGCTGTTTGTGTTCTCATTCATTGCCACCAGCATGGCGCATAGCTGGGCCATGTCGGGTGTGCTCGGCTGAGCCGATTCGGCCAGGATCGGGGGGTTTTGGTGGAGGGGGGGGGAGGGGAGGTGTCATACACCGCGGCCTCTGCCGCTGCCGCGCCCATTTCGGGTTCTGGGTTCGGTTGGGGAAATTCATCCTGCACCATAAGCATTTCCTGCACAGGGATTTCGTCCTGGACCATGGATTCAACACATTCTAAATCCATTTCTAATACCCCCAGCTCCCGCTCGCCTTGAGACTCCATCTTATTTCTCATAAGGGGTTAATTTAAATTGCTCGTAATTTGGAGGGAATCGGGGGTCGCTCCTCTCACCCCTGGACCGATTCCCCGTGAATTTAGCTTGGAGGCGGGGGGGATTCGAATCTCACTCTTGACACCAGTGTTGCGAATTCGCGCCCGCCGGCGTGCGGACGGCCACGTGACTCGGATCGCGGCACATTGCCCACCGGACGGATAATTCAGTCATGACCCTCTCGGACCAACGCCGGGAGCGGGTCACGGGTGGGGGTTTAACCTCACCACGACCGTGACAATTGCCCACCCGCGCAGGATAGGGTCGCTCGCCAAATTCGATCAATTCGACTCGACTCGCTCTGCCCTGCCGACACACACTGCTACTGCCACACTCTGCTACTTCCACACTCTGCTGCTGCCACACTCTGCTGCTGCCATACTCTGCTCTGCTCTCCAACCAAAAACTCGACTCACTCTTTCTGCCGACACACACTGCTGCTGCCACACACTGCCACGATTCGCCTTGCACTCGCCGTTTTATAGGCCGGCAGGAGAAAACAATATGCAAATATCCGGATCAGGATGACCTCGGGGGCGGAGCCACGCTCGCCAATGGGACGGAGGAAAAGTGGGCGTGAACCTCCCCTGATCCTATAATTTGCATCTATAGATTTCACACAGACGCGCCTGGAGGCAGGGCCAAGCCGCTCTGCGCTTGCTAATTGGACGGATCAGAAGTGGGCGTGTAGCGTTCTTGATCCGAATTCTCCCTCGGAAAGGCCGCTATTTGCTTCGCGGCTCGGTGTGTATCGCTGAACGAGCCCAAGACAGCCCGACGCTCAGTGTTCACAGGTGGTGCAGGAATGGCCGTAGAAGGAGAGAGGTGAGGGTGGTGGAGGGTTTATCGGTGGTGGTTTGATGGTTATGGTGCCGTTTGGGAATGACGGTGATGCGATGTTTGCGGGATTGAGTTGTGAAGGTAAAGGTCGTGGCTGTTGGCATTGTTGTTGTTGTCTGAGGGTTGGAGCGTGGTTGCAGTTGGTGACGATGGCTGACGTGGTGGTTAAGGTGGTTGTTGTGTCATTGCGGTTGAGACGTGGTTGGTTCAAAATAAAGATAGAACAGAAAAACGGCTCTCAAAGCGTCGCAGCCCGAATGAATCACATAAATTCCCTCTAAACAACGGGTTTGGGCTAACTACACATGTACTTAAGAGATATCTCACCTACGGGACCTGAATGGTGGTTTGCGAATTTCCACAGCCGTAACAATATATATATATATATATATATATATATATATATATATATATATATATATATATATATATATATATATATATATATATATATATATATATATATATATATATATATATATATATATATATATATATATATATATATATATATATATATATATATGTATATATATATATATATATATATATATGTATATATATATTGTTGCGGATTCGCGCCCGCCGGCGTGCTGACGGCCACGTAACTCGAATCGCGGCACGTCGCCCACCGGACGGACAATCCAGTCGTGACCCTCTCGGACTAACGCCGGGAACCAGTCACGGGTGGACCTTTCGGTCTCACCGCGATCGAGCCAATCAGCCCCCGCGTGGGATAGGGTTGCTCGCCAAATTCGACCAACCTAAGTACCCACACGGAGGGTAGACCGGGCGATCGCACCTCGCCGCAGGTCGACTTCGGACACGGGCCACTTAAGCGACCCGTTCCGTACTATCGGGATAACCGAGCGGTGTTATCGTTGGCCTCGACGGTTCGATTAATTATCGGGCGTATTCAGCCCACTACCAACCCTTTACGTGAAGTAAGATGGGGATTCAATAGAGGAAAAGACGAAGCGAAGCGGGAGAACAGTTCAATAATAAAGCACATTTATTCGCGATGAACGGAAAGCACACATATACAATTCCACCAAAAGCACATAGAAAAGGAAAAGAAACACAATGCAATTTTACTCAAAAAGCAAATGTAAAAGCGAAGACACAATGCAGAGCTATCCGACTACCGAGCACACGGCAACACTTATACAATTCTACTTCACAGACGGCGCCGACAACACATACCCAAAACCAAGAAAAAGAACACCCTCAAGGATGAGGCGGGCCTGAGGCCGAGACCGGGTCGGGCCTACCCGTCTGGTGATGAGACGCGGAGCGGCGATGGTGCCTCAACTCCGCGGGCCTCGCGGACAGTGTCTGGTAGGGGGTGGGAAAAGGGGCCCCCTTGGTCGCACTATCTCAGCGCGGGGGGGGAAACAGGAGGGGGTTGCTGATGCTCGGGGAAAGGAGGATTTTTACTCTGTCTCGAGTCCCGCGCCGAGCGTCTCCACCTCGACCAGGTCGCGCCGTCGGCCTCCCTGGTGTGCAGCTCCCGGCACAACCCGAGCACCCCCTCGTCTGCCTTCGCCGCCTCTCCACAGCTCCGTCCTCTTCGCTCCGACTCCAACGCACACGACGACGACGACGACCAACTCTTTATTTTTCCAACGCACACACGACGACCAACTCTTCTTTTTACTGACGAACGCGGCCGCTAATATAAGCCCCGTGGCTTCGCTCTCTCATCTTTGACCCCCTGCCTTCGACCTTTCACCTCGCTCCCCATTGGCCCGAGAAAAAGTGGGCGTGAATGCATTTTGATCCATGAATTTGCATATCGCGACCGCCCTCCAACGCCCTGGAGGCGGGGCCAAATCGCCCCTCGCTCACCGATTGGACGGCACAAAAGTGGGCGTGTGTCGTTTTTGATCCGTTTTTGGAGCGGAAAATCCGTGGTTTTGTACACGCTGTTCGGCGCGCGCCCTGCACGAGTCCAATACCGGTACCCACAAGCAGCGCAAGAACGGTGGCGATGCGACGGTTGCGAGGTGTGACGTGAAGCGGCACCGCGGTGGGTGGTTGATGTTGTGGTTGGTGGTGGTAACAATGGCGGTTGGTCCAAAATAAAGATAGTAAAAGAAAAACGGCTATCCTGAAGAGTCGCAGCACGCATGAATAACATTTATTCCCTCTAGACAACGGGTTTGGGCCTAACTACACATATACTTACTGAGATATCTCACCTAAGGGACCTGAATGGTGGTTTGCGAATTTGGTAACCACAACAATATATATATATATATATATATATATATATATATATATATATATATATATATATATATATATATATATATATATATATATATATATACATATATATATATATATATATATATATATATATATATATATATATATATATATATATATATATATATATATATATATACACTGATGAGCCAAAACATTATGACCACCTGCCTAATATGCTGTTGATCCTCCGTGTGCCGCCAAAACAGCGCCGAGGCATGGACTATACAAGACTTCTGAAGGTGTCCTGTGGTATCTGGCACCAAAACATTAGTTGCAGATCCTTCGAGTCCTGTAAGTTGCGAGGTGGAACCGCCGTGGATCGGACTTGTCAGTCCAGCACATCCCACAGATGCTCAATCAGATTGAGATCTGGAGAATTTGGAGGCCAGGGCAACACCGTGAATACTTCATCTTGTTCCTCAATCCATTTCCAAACAAGGTGTGCAGTGTGGCAAGGCGCATTATTCTGCTGAAAGAGACCACTGCCATCAGGGAATACCATTGCCATGAAGGGGTGTACCTGTTCTGCAACGATGTTAAGGTAGGTGACACGTGTCAAATTGACGTCCACATAAATGGCCGGACCCAGGGTTTCCCAGCAGAACATTGCCCAGAGCATCACACTCCCTCCACCGGCATGTCGTCTTCCCACAGTGCATCCTGGTGCCATCGCTTCTCCAGGTAAACTGCGCACACGTACACGGCCATCCACTTGATCTAAAAGAAAACAGGACTCGTACGACCAGGCGACCTACTTCCATTGCTCCAAGGTCCAGTTCCGAAGCTCGCGTGCCCATTGTCGGCACTTTCGACGGTGGACAGGGGTCATCATGGGCACTCTGACTGGTCTGCGGCTATGCAGCCCCATATGCAGCAGGGTGTGATGCACTGTGGATTGTGACACATTCCTCCCGTGACCACCATTAACATTTTCTGTGACTTGTGCCACAGTAGACCTTCTGTCGGTTTGGACCAGACGGGATAGCCTTCGTTGCCCTCGCGCATCGATGAGCTTTGGGCGCCCAACACCCTGTCGCCGGTTTGTCGTTTGTCCCTCCTCGGACCACTGTCGGTAGGTACTCACCACTGCTGACCGGGAGCACCCCACAAGCCTTGCTGTTTCAGAGATGCTCTGACCCAGTCGTCTCGCCATAACAATTTGGCCCTTGTCAAAGTCGCTCAGGTCTTTACTCCTGCTCATTTCTCCCACATCCAACACATCAACTTCAAGAACTGGCTGTTCACTTGCTGCCTTATATATCCCACCCCTTGACAGGTGCCATTGTAACAAGATAATCAATGTTATTCACTTCACCTGTCAGTGGTCATCATGTTTTGGCTCATCGGTGTATATGGAAAATTTTTATATATATATATATATATATATATATATTTATACATATATATATATATATATATATATATATATATATATATATATATATATATATATATATATGCTGTAACTTAAAGAAGAAGAAGGCACTTCCAACCAAAGTAAAAAAAAAAAGCTCGATCGACCGCTAATTTGAGCAAAAAAGCGAGAGCAGACCCTGTCAGGCAACTTTTCGCTGGCTTCGCAGCTGGCTTCATCAGGCACAATAGGTGATGAAGCTGGCTGCGAAGCCAGCAAAAGGGGTGGTGTTTTGGTCTATTGTACCTGAAGATTTTTTTATACATACATACATGAACATGAAGAAATGCAGATATATATATATATATATATATATATATATATATATATATATATATATATATATATATATATATATATATATATATATATATATATATATATATATATATATATATATATATATATATATATGTGTGTGTGAGTGGGAGGGAGATATAGGAATTGGTGGGGATAGAGATGGAGAGAGAAGGAGTATGGAGAACATGGCAACCTGCAAGTAAGAATGTTGAGTAAGTTTTGTAGTTCTCAGAAAGATCACTGGCAGGGATGGGAGAATGATATGAGATGGTTCAACACTGCATGTTTGCCTGAGATATTGTAACAATAATAATCACAGTGATTATATGATCATCATCATGATCAACAACACCTGTTTTTATGCATTATGTGGCAGCAGAATTTTCTAGTACGAGTCTTGTATGTCAACAATTGTGAACTTCATACATTTTTGGATGAAATGTATAATTAATCAATGAATTCCCCCCACTTGCAGGGTTTGCGAGGTCTACCAGGGCAACAAGGAGAGCTGGGACCAGAAGGAATTGGTGAACCTGGAGCTAAGGTAGCCCATCTGTCCTATCCATTTGAAAAAAAAAATGTAACCTCAAGTCACTCCAGCATTGTAAAATGTGCAAAAGAAGAAGTTATTTCTTATTGGAGTGATGGGAATATATTCTTTTTGAAATGAAGTTTTGTAACCCGAACAGCGTACATGAGAAAATATCATTGATAAACATTTGTTACATTATTATACATAATCCCCATCTTTCTCATAGCACTTAATGCATGGAAAAGCAACTGTTTAAATCATTTCAGACACAGAAGCCTCCTTTTGAAGTGTCCTCAAAACAGTGGACATGGCTTCCTTAACCTCCTCAGCAGTTGCAAAACCTCTTCCATTTTGGGACATGAGTGAAGGAATGAATGACGAGGAAAAGAGCGGAGAGAGGAAGGGAGGAAACACGGTAACACTCTAGTAGCCAACGTGTGCCTCTCAACAGAATCCTTTCTTCTCCTCTCCCTGTCAAGGCTGGAGTACTGCAAGGCAGTGTTCTGGGCCCAGTCCTTTTCTTAATCTCCATCAATGATCTCTCTGACTCTGGAAAATCCTTTTTATCTCTTTACTGACAACTCCACCCTGTGCTGTGACATCCCTCATCCTTCAGCTTGGCAGGCTGCAGCTGCTTTCCACTCTGCAGACTTTGATAGAATCACAGGACAGTCAAACACTTGGAATATGTCTTTCAATCCTGACAAATCTTACACTCTCACAATCTCTCTCTAAAAGCACCATCTGGCAAACCCTCCCATATACTTTTTTTTTTAACAATCCTCTTGAAGAAGCACAGTGATTCAAACTTTTGGGCCTCAATATCAGCCATTATCTTTCTTGGGCAAACAACACTTCTAAGTTGGCCTCCAAAGCCAGTTGCTGACTGGGTATCCTCTTTCATGTAAAGTCCTTCCTTGGCACACCTGAATTCTTCTCCACCTACGATGCCTTCATCCACAGCTTGATGGAGTACTGCTCTCCCCTGGTGCCTCTCCGCTGTTGCCCCTGCCTCACCCCTTGCTCAGATTGACGCCGTGGAAACCAAGGCCTCGTTCAAGATCATTGGAATCTCTCGCAATGAAGCTGTCTATCAGCCTGTCACTTTTACATTGCAGAGAAGTCTGTGGTCTCTGTCTTTTGCCACCTCCTTTCTGGTCTTGCACACTCTGCTCTTTTCATGCTGTGTACCCACCCCTCCCCTCCCAATCCCCCTCGGTTAATGCAGGATGCACGTGGTCCACCATTAACCCCATTCCATTGAAACTCCCAGAATCCAGAATCACTGCTCACCTCCACTCATTTGTTCCTCTTGCTTCCCACTTGTGGACTCAACTTTCACATTCTCTTCAATCTCCTCCTTCCCTTCAGGTCTTCAAGACAGTTGTTTACCATCATCTCAGATCGTTCCAAATCCAAAACCATGATATTTTCTACCCCCATTTACCCTCCTCAAGTCGACTTCTTTCCAAGTTTCCAGTTTTTCATTCCACTTCTGAGATTGAAAGCTTGCAGCTGTATCTATCTTGTTCACCCCTTGTATCCTTTCCTAACCCTCATTCTTCCCCACATCCATTATTTGTCCAAGTCTCCCTCCATTTTGTACCTCAACCCTGCTGTTGATGTCTTCACCCCCTCTTTTTTATTGTTCCTTTTTTTGTTACATTTTGATCTGTTTTACGTTCCAGCTCCTCCAGATCTGTTCTATGTTCTCACTACTTTGAACACACATTAAAAAAAAAAAAATATATATATATATATCTAATAAACGTTTTCTTTTTGGGTACAACTGGCTGTCCACAGTGCAGAATGGGTTCCTCCTTCGGGATGAGCTAGTAGGCTGTTCCGTGAGAGAATATATCGACTTCCACCTTTTCACTGGAATGGCGACCATGAATCCCTGTGCCACACCAGCACCTGCTGCAACAATTCTGATCAACAAGAGGTGCCTACCACATATCCACCCTGTTTCTGTTCTCATTAAACAGTGATGTTTTCTCTAACTTGCAGCCAGTCTGAAGTGAGATGTGAAGATGGCATGAGATGGTGGCCAGTCTGCCTGAATGGACTGCCAGACTTGCCAACGCTGAGATGGCTCTGTAAGAATAGCCAGAATTATGTTGACTCACCTACACATGATCAGATGAACCAATTGGAACACAAGAGAAATTAGCAGGGAAGTTTGTCATTACCAAGTCCAAAAGGGAGGGTTTGCCATTGGTAGATATCCAGGTCAGAAAGTTCACAGATTGAATCAGACCTTTGGAGTCACAGAAGTTTTTTTGCTGCAGTGCCTACATGGCTGGTGAAAGAGGTACCATCTCCCAGCCGATTCGCATGGTTACAGTAGAAAACACTACGTGTGAGGAAGAGAGAGTTTAGATGGGTGGTTAAATGTTCATCCATATTGGCTGAGAGAGGGAGAGAGATCGATCAAAATGGAGTATTCACTTGTTCGGAGGATGGTATAACACACAGACAAGTGGTGGGAGAGAAATCCCAGCCAAAACTACTCATTGGGGTTTGGAGGTGGAAGAGCAGTCCACGGACACTGAGAAATGGAGTTCTTGATGTAAAGTACAACTCTGCTGCTGATGCTGTTGCTGCTGCTGCCAGGACATGGTTCATGGATATCGAACCGGAGGAGACAATAGCCAGGGAGAGACACCAAGGATAACACCTCGAGGGTTTGAGGTCGACACAGTTATGGACAGGGCAGGAGAAGCTGTTTGCAGGGCATAGGAATGTGGAGACAGGAATGGGGAACAAGGAGGGGGGTAGGCCGGGGGTAAGCTTGGAGTGTGTGGGATAGGGAGCCGAGGGGGGGGTGGGGGGGGACAAGGGAAACCTGGGAGAGGGGGGGCGGGGGGATAGGCTGAGAGTGAGCAGGACAGGAGGGTGACTGAGAGCGGATGGGGAGAATGGGAAGCTGAGAAGGTGCAGGGGACGTGGGAGGGTGCAGGGCATGGGGAAGCTGGGAGGATGTGGAGTGTGGGGATGCTGAAAGGGTGTGAGTTGTGGGGAAGCTGAGAGGGTATGTAGTAGGTGGAGCTGGGAGGGTATGTAGTAAGGAAAGCTGGGAGCGTGTGTGGTCGGGGTAGCTCGGAGGGTGCGTAGTAGGGGAAGCAGGTAAGGTGCATAGTAGGGGAAGTTGGGAGGGTGTGGGACAGTGAATTTTTGGAAACCTCTGGTTGAGTTCACTTCAGTCCAAATCTTGTAACCTTTTTGGAAGAACCGGCTTCAGCAATTTAGGCCCACCATATTTGTTTTTTGCTTCTTTCATTCCATTCAGTACATTTTTTTGGATTTTGTTTGAATTGTAGTTTTAAAATGCAATGTTGCTTGTCATTTTCAGGGTGATGTGGGAGCTCGTGGTTTACCTGGTGCTATTGGTCCTGCAGGACAAGGTTTCCCTGGGCCAAAGGTTTGCTTATCATTTTCATTGAACTGAGAAATGCAGGAAAGAACAAACTTGACTTCACAACTGCATCCCATGCTTCAACTTGCCTTTGTTTTTGAGGTTCAGCAAATGAGAGGCTCACAAGATACACCATCCTTTTTTCTTTTTTTTTTAATGTAATATCCTCTTTCATAGTTAGCCAGCCAACATAAGCTATTGTTTCAACATACGGAATTTTTTTATTCCAAGTAAACAAAGTTGAACAAACTTTTTACGAGCACGTTTTTTTGCCATGATTGAAAGATATGTTCCATGTGTTGGACCAGCTTGTGATTTTATTCAGATCTGCAGAGAATGAATAGGCTGCTGCTTGCCAATCTGAGGGATGGCAGAGGGTGGAGTCATCAGCAAAGAGATAAAGGGGATTTTCCAGAGTCGGAGAGATCATTGATGAAAACCAGAAAGAACAGGGCCCAGAACGCTACCTTGAGGAACTCCAGCCTGGACAGGAAGAGGGGATGAGAGAACTCCATTTAGGGCCACACGTTGGCTGCGACAGGAGAGGAAGTCTGTGAGCCATGAGTGGGCATTGCCTTGGATACCAGAGGAAGAGAGTTTGGTGAGCATGGCAGGGTGCCAAACCATATCGAAAGCACGAGATATGTCCAGGGAGATGGGTCTGATTTCATGTGCGGCATTGAAGATCTCCAACCATTGTTGGGAGAGCAGAGGCTACATATCCAGGGTAGAGTGCCCTGGATTGAATCCGAGTTGATGATCGGAAATCAAGCCATTGGAGAAGAGGAAGGATTTAATGTCTGAAGCGATGATGGATTCCATAACCTTGCTGATGATTGGGAGAAGGCTGATTGGTCTGTTATTGCAGGGATCTGTTTTTGCACCTTTTTATGCAGAGCGGTAATGTTTGCTGAATTCCAAGCAGATGGCAGATGAACTTGAGCAAATGAGAGGGTGAATAGAGCAGAGAGAGGGTGAGCAAGAGCAGCAGAGCAGGTTTTTAGGACATGTTGGCTGATGCTGTCTGGACTGGTTGCAGAATCTGAGTTGATGTTCGACAGCAAGCTCTCCACCTTGTCAGGAGAAAAGGGCACAGAGTCGAGGGACAGCTGGGTGCGACTACGTAAGGTGGGTAGAGAAAGAAAGTGATCGGTTTGGGACACAAGATTGAGAAGTAAACATGGAGTTTAGGCATTCAGCCTTTTTACACACAGTGCCAGTTGTGCGGCCATTTTAGGTAAGGGAGGGGATGGAGGCGGAACATACACCAGAAACAGACTTGACGAAATGCCACCAGGATTTGGAGGAGGGAGACAGGTTTGAGCATTCAGACTTGTGATTAGAAAGATGTTGTTTTCTGGCTCTCCTGAGGGTAGATACACAGTTGTTCCAAGCATTCTGGAAGGAACTCAAATTGCCTTCAGTTGGATTTGCCTTCCATGAGGCAAAGGCAAGTTGTTTCAGGACTACTGCCTCACCACATGCTTCATTGTAACATGGGCGGGAGAAAGGGTTGAACAACTGAAGACGAGAGGGGATAAATCCATGCATGACGAGAGCAAGTTTCGATGAAAGAATTCCTTGGATGAGTTGATGTTGGAGAAAGTAGTGATGGGAGACCAGTCTGGAAGTTTGATAGCTGCTTGAAGACCCTGCCAATCGGCCCGAGTGAAATGCCAGACTTGACGCCGCTGTGGTGGATCTCTGATAAAAACCAGAGAGATGTCCACTTTGACAAGGACGTGGTCAGAAGAACCGATTGGAGCGCGGGAAGAACACAGATATTTTCAGGGAAATTTGTCAAAATCAGATCCAGAAGAGATAGATTACCTTTGGTTGAGATCCGGGTTAGGAAGTTGACCGATTGAGTCAGTCCCAATGAGTCGCAGAAGTCATTTGCTGAAGTTCCATGACAGGTGAGAGAGGTACCCACACCCAGCCAACTGGCATGACAACAATTGAAGTCACCACATATGAGGAAGAGAGAGTTGGGATGAGAGGATAGAAGCTGGTCCATGTTTTCAGAGAGCGAGATGTAGATGGAGTCATCACTGTTTGGTGGACGGTACAACACACATAAACATGAGGTGGGAGTGGAGGGGAAGCCTTAGCCAGAGGTATTCCTGGGGAGGTGGGGAGTGAGGGCAGTGCATGGAGAGTGAGGAATAGAGTCTTTGCTGAAGAGAGTAACTCCGCCACCAGAACGAGGCTCAGATCTGTCATACCGGAGGAGGGAGTAACCACGGAGAGATACTTGGGAGTCAGAGACGTCTTGAGGGAGGAATGTTTATGTTAAGCAGATTTTGTCTGGTTTGTCAGTGGCAACCTGTATGGAAAGATTTGTCAGGTTTGAGCGAAGGCCTCAGATGTTTGAGGTCCACACTGAAAAGGAAGATGGAGGGGAGGAGGCTTTTGGTGGAGGGGAGGGGGAGGAAGGGGGAGGTAAGGAGAGTGGTTGAAAGAGTGTGGTAGATTTCAGAAGAGCTTGGGGAGGGGGCTGGACGAAGAGGATTAGAGGCACAGTGGTGATGGGTTGAAGTACAGTGGGGAGTAATAAGAGAGGGGACAGAGGGCAGTTGAAGATTGGAGGAGGAAGAGTGATGAGATGGAAGAGAGAGGGTGGGAGAAGGAGGCAGCAGTGTGGATGTGAAGGGGGGGCAACTTTGAGAGGGGGTGTGAAGGGGGAGGTTGGAGGGAGAAGGGTGAGACGGGGGAGTTGAGGGAGTAGGGTGGGGGGAGGTTGAGAAAGGTGAGGGGGAAGAGTGTGAAAGTTGCTTTACGAGGGAGGGGTGAGAAGGAAGCTTTGAGAGGCGGTTGGGGCGGGTGGTGATGACGAGCGCAGGCACGGTCAAGATGCAGGAGGGTGATGTGAGAGGTGGGGAGAGGGGAAGGATGAGACTTGGTAGTGGTATGGTGAAGAAGGGAGCAGGCAGGGGGAGGTACAATATTTGAGGGTTTGGGGAGAGGGAGAGGTGTGATGAGAGGAAGGAAGGAGCATGTATGTGGTGATGATTGTACTGATTGAGAGAGTGATATATCTGTTCGGTGAGAATGGAGCCCACAGATGCTAGAACACCACACGCTTTGAGACAACAGAGGAGGAGCTGATACGAAAGCAGAAGACGGTGAAGAGGTGCTAAGAATGAAGGTAGGATGAGGGGCAAGTTGGGAGGGGTAAGGAGAGGGTATAACAGGTGAGGAGTTCGGAGGAGGTAGATTTCAGGAGGTGGGGTGAATTGGCACTAAAGTGGGGGAAAAGGACAATTGATTGAACACGAACATGCATTGCAGACTGGGATTTCAATTTTTTTTAAGTCACAGATGCAATTAAATACATTTCGTGAGGGATGCAATGAAGGGGAGTTAAGAGAATGGAGAAGAGTAACATTGTGGCAGTGGGACGTTGTAGACATGGGATGAATAAAAGGTCAAAATGAAAACAGCCTTTTGAAGAAGAAGAAGAACAATCATGAATTATGATGCAATACACAAAACCACCAGTGTGAAAGAGGAAGTTGAAACACTGTAAGAGACCGTTTTTTAATATATATTTTTTTAATTTTTGGGGTAAAGATTAGGTAAGATTCAGAAAAGGAAAGGTTGAAGAAAAAAATCGTGTGGTGTGTGGTGAATGTGGATCGGCCAAAGTACAGGGAAGATGGAAGGTTGTCAAAAGTAACAATAAGAAGAAGAAGAAGAAGAAGAGAGGGGTAGATAAATCACGTGGTTACGGGAGGTGTAAGGTGAGAAGTGAAAAGCTTAAAAAAAAATTTTTTTTTGAAAGATTCGATAAGATGAGGTAAAGGAAAGGTCAAAGAGAAAAAAAAAATAGTGAAGGTGTGTGGTGAATGTGGATCGGCTGAAGTAGAGGAAAGATGGAGGGTTGTCAAAAGGAACAAGAAGAAGAAGAAGAATAAAGAAGAAGAGGAGGTAGAGAAATCACGTGGTTACGGGAGGTGTAAGGTGAGAAGTGAAAAGATGTTTAAAAATTTTTTTTTTAAAGATTCGGTAAGATTAGGTAAAGGAAAGGTCAAAGAAAAAAATAGTGAAGGTGTGTGGTGAAAGTGGGTTGGAAAAAGTGGAAAGAAGATATTAGATCGGAAAAAGAAAAGGAGGAAGAAGAGTCGGTACAGAAAGTCAGGTGGTTCCGTGGGGTTTCAGGTGAGAAGGGAAAAGGCTTTTTTGTTGTATTTTTTTTTACATTTTAAGACATGAAATAGAGGATATTGTTGAGAGGGATAGAAGGAGGTTGGAGGGAACACACACTGAATTAGGAACACACAGTAAACATGGAGGTAATGAAATAAACGGTGAAAACGTGACAAACAACGATAGGAAACTTATCTTTGAGAAAGTCGGCAGAGACTCCTGGAGAGAAGCAACCGTCGCCTCAAAACCAGGACCTGGATGTCTGACTTCTTTATCAGAACTGTTACAAAAAGCTTCGATGAAAAATGAGCACGTCATATTATGAACTTTCTCAACTCCGAAGAATATGAGCTCGGACTTGTTTGGAACATGAGCTCAGAAGAACATAAAAATCATGAAAACCTTTAAGTTTATCAATGATGTCTGAAATTTCCATCTTTGGAGCCATACGACGCTGATTGCGACACCCATGACCTCTGGGTCACCTGATTGGATCAGAATAATACTCGTTCCCAAAAACATTCCCTTGAGAAACGGACCCAGTACCTTGTACCCTGTCATTAAGGCCCAAAGGATAGGACGCAGATAGTGTCCTGACAATAAAACGAATGGACAAGACAATTCCGAATAGGATCCTTTATCTTTTGATGTACATCGTTTGAAGTGCAGAGCCACACATCCTGTTGATGAATAAACTGAACTTGTTTACTCCCATAATGAACATCATGTGTTGAAATTCTTCAATCGATACTGTTGGTGTGGTGTTACTAACTGAGTGGCCGTTTGTGCAGGGAAGCATTGGACAGCAAGGGGCTCGTGGCCTGACCGGGCCTCCAGGAGAGGGAATCCAAGGAGCAAAGGTAGTTCATTTTGTGATCCTATGCCTGGTGTTGGCTTAATGGTGAGGGTGGTGGGCTTGGGATCCTTGGATCCTGAATTCAAATCCCACTCGGCTGTTGAATTGATACCAGGTGGGGTTGACTCTGCCTGTCATCCTTCTGAGGTCAGCGAAATGAGTGCCAGCTTGCTGGTATCCTGTGTCGGAGTAGCGACCCGTCCAGGATTGTACCCAATAGCCAAGGAGACTGCTTAGGCAGCACCATCGCTCTGCACAGAGTATGGTCCCAATGGATGGATGGATATGATCCTGATCAACACGTCCCATCTCATGAAACTGCTTTTTTTTTCAGCCCAACAATGAATGCATATGTCATTTAAGAAGTGTCAATACTTGTTTTGTTAACACCAGGGAGAGCAAGGTGTCCAGGGTGTGGCAGGGCCCAGAGGCCCACGTGGGGAAGGACTCACAGGACCGAAGGTGAGGACTCTGATGACTTGTTTGTTGAATTGGCTTAAATGGTGGACTAAAAAGATAGATTTCAACTTTCGTAACTACTATATTAAAGATGTACGAGTGATCAGAAGGTTTGTGTCTTTTATCAATTAAAAACAATCAGCACAGATTTACTATATGGAGGTCATGTTTATTTTATTTTCTTGAAGTTGTCCGAAGAAATATCTGATTGTGTGGATGAGGGAAGTGGATGTAGTCTATTGTTGTGTCGACGGCATTCATCTGAACAAAGCACAACCACTCTCAACAGTTGCTGCCTCACAGTGGGCCCTAAACCCAAAGATGTCTGAACGAAAGCATTGCATCACAGATCTACGTCGAGCAGTTGCCGCAGTCCTTGAACCAGCGAGGCTAATTCCATGCCATTTATCAAACCTGGTGTTACGCACTGGCCTCCAAGCCTCAGAACGAGTGTCCCTTGAGTACTCAAAGGGGAGCACGGCAGACAATTAAAACGATCACTTTGAACTTTTCTGTCAATTGACAACCAGGTGACAACCAGGTGACAACCAGCACACGACGTAAAACAGAAGGAACTTTAAAATGCAATTTATTAAATCCTACCGTTAAAATGTACTAATACCATTCAATAATAATTCAATCACAATTCGATCACATTTCAAACAATAATTCATCATCAACCCTCAGTAATTGTAAAATTCCGTACAGGAACTACAAGTCACGTTCAATGCTTTGTAAAACCTAATCAAAGTCACACACATATATTTCAATTCCGTTCAAATACTTCCACAACTCTGAGAAAGGCAACTTCCACCCCCTGATGAAACAACCGTACACTCGTATTAATACACCCCTTTTATAGGATAAGTGCCGTGAACCAAAGTCAGAATCTTGCAGTTTCCGAACATGCAATTGATGAACGTTTCCGTATTGAAGCGAACGTCACTCGTGTGTATGGAGTGCATGAGCTCCCCAGAGAAACTGTCAGCATGGGATGTCATCGTGGAGTTATTTTGCACCCCGAGTGCTGCGTTGGCTCCTCGTGAGCACAACCAGTCTGCCAGCAGGAGTGGATCGGAACACCGGCATGGTGCACTGGATCACAATCAGGTCTGTGGTCATTGTGCACCCAATGATACAAGGCTCACAATGCTGTTGCAGCCTGTCCCTGCTGTGCACAGTTTGCTTGGCCCTTGCTTGGCCCAAACACTCATTGCTTCACTTTTTATGGCAACCACGCAAGGTCAATCCCAAAACAAGGTGACATACTGTCTGAATTCAAAGATTGACCAAAGCTTGACCATTGCTCCGAAGCGTTTCTTTTCTGCAACAAATCTTTCACCCATTCCAGTTCTCCCAAATGTATGAGTGAAGCTCTCATGTTACTCGAACATTGTAGCCTCAACAGAAGTCATCTTCAAAGTTCTGTTGATAATAATCCATGTCGATGTCACGCCAATGACGCAATCAGTTGTCTGCACACGTACCTTTATCCCCAATAGGTATCACATTTATTTAATTCACTGTAGCTCGAGTTGCCTTTCTCAGAGTTACCATCAGAATCGTAATGCAAATCGTCTTTAATACAAAACTTAACATTTCCAATTTTATAGGATTTACTAATCCGTAACACCCGGTTGAAATAATTTGACCTCTTAAGGGACACCAAATTAACCCGATTGTGTACTCAACAAAACAGCAGCATCACGAGGAACACGCTGTTCTTTACAAACTAAGTAATAAACTTATTGCACATGGACGCGATGTACAAAACAATTCACCTGCAATGGAACCACAATAAATCAACCCCACTTGGGGCCACACACACAACTACTCATAATAGCCAGGCAAATTTAGAGAGATGAAACCAAACATCTGCAACCACTGTCCAAAAAATACAAACGTTGGGCTGTGTGCTCTGTCAGTAAAATGAGGGAAGTACAACAGTCCACAAAGCACAACAAAGTACAACACTGCAACCAAATAGGACCTCAGGGTATGCAGGGGGTGGGGGGGGGGGTGAAAATAAAACACTACATACGACTAAAAAGGAACAAAGGAGAAGAAGAGATGACCCCAACAGAGCTTGCTGAGCACTGACTCAGACACAACTGCAATGCCAACACACACCCAAACAAACCGGCATGAGGGAGGAGTGAGTGAGTGAGAGAGGGAGGGAGAGCGAGAGGGAGATACTTGGTATCTTTTAGTATAAAGCATAGGAAAATATAAAACCAGTAAAAAGCAAACCTCCAGAAGAGGAATCGCATTGCCATTTCAAGGAAAGAAAAGAAAAACAGATACCAGGGGCGTTTTCTGCTCACAAGCTGCGAGCTTAATTTCGCTTGCCAACCCAGCCATTCCGTATCAGCCACTTGACAAGCGGAGCAAGCAATTAAAGTACATTAGCCACATCGTTTGCATGCTGCTCCACCGAAGGAACATCTCTTTGTGCCATAACAGTGCCAATTGGTGCATTTTTCTGAGAACAAACAGCATCAGTGCTGTGGATTCCCTCGATTGTAACGGAAGAGTCTACCTCCAATGGCTTGGAGATATCTGACACTCTTGGGGTCTCTTAAAGTACATGGAATTTAACACTTTTTATATTTTCAGCAGAAAGGTCCTGCTGGGTGTTCAACATGGGAACAGCAAGAGGGAGAGTCTCACTATTTTTTGCTGACAGTGATTTGGCATGAGAGTGTCCAAGGTTAAAGTTTTTCAAACGAACGGTCCATTCTATACCTGTACAATCCTCAGAAGACTTTTCAATCAGAGAGTCTTCAACAGATGAAACGCATTAATTAACTGTGATAATGTGTGGAGCAGTCACTGGAGGAGATGGAGAAACATCGATATCCTAACATGAAAGTGGACCGAATTTGTTAGCCGTGGGTACCCAGTTTGTTCTATCCAGTTAAACTTTGTTAAGTGGCATAAATCCTGAGTGTGGTAACATTACCTGCAGATTATTGCTCATTTGTAAATGCTGCCTTCTTCTGAACGAAATGAGTCAGGAAAAGTCTTTCTCTTCCTTGATGAAATGAGGGCAAAACCATACCAAATGTTTGCTGCATTGTTTAAATTATCAGAATGGGAAGGCTGGGCATCATTGTTCAAAATGGAATCTGTTTCCTGCCAGTTTGTAGAAGAAGAGGAATCCTTGTCAACAAGGTTTGTTTAATCGTTTGGTGAAATACCCTTTTTTGGCAAGAGCTTTGAATGTGCCTGAAATCACCACATTGGAAACATTTCATCGTATCAGTAGTTATACGTATATATATATATATATATATATATATATATATATATATATATATATATATATATATATATATATATATATATATATATATATATATATATATATATATATAAAATCATCGTTATAAATTTTTAATTTGAATAAAATGTTCAAAATTATATCAATGTTAGACAGAGGAAATACAATGTAAGCTTTCTCCTAAAAGGCATCACATGAGTAGCCTATTCATCCTGGCAACATAAAGATAACATAGTAATCTGGAGAACCGCAGTACCATAATGAGATATTTCAGCCAAGTGTCTCGTTTTTTTAAACAGGGAGGGATCTTGGAAATGATGACCTTAACAGCTTGCATATCAAAAGGGGAGACAAGAACAAAATGTTGGTCATCTGTTGATAGCCCAGTTGCTCTTATTTTGTGGACCAGTTTTATACCGGGAGCCCACGGGGCTTAGCTCAACCGCAGAAGGGAACAATTGCCGTCCTCATGGTAAGGTGCCAGATAATATTCTCACCTCAGAACTCTGCGTCTGCCGGGACACTGCTGCTGGGTTGACATTCTGTGGTCAATATCCGTATCGCATAATCGGCGCTAGCTCAACCTGGCAGCGGAACGGCCGCAAGTAGGTTTCTGATATTATTCGTATAGCTTGTAACACGGTATAAACAATGACAGACAATTTAGCCGCTGGAATACCGGTGACAGACGCAAATTAGATGCCGCGGAAATCACGCGAGCTCAACCGAACAGCGGAACGGCTAAAACCAACGCAGAATGCTAGTAAGGGGTCCCCTGAGTACAAAAGGAGCACTGCCAGACAACTTGGTCGCTGGGCCCCCAGGACAGACGCTCCCTAATTCGGGACCCTTTGGTTGCGCGAGCTCAACGGAACAGCGGAACGGCTAAAACCAATGCAGAATGGTAGTACCAGGTCCCCTGAGTGCAAAAGGAGCACTGACAGACAACTTGGTTGCTGGGCCCCCAGGACAGATGCTCCCTCGTGGGGAGTTCCATGTCAAGTGTACACATTTTTCGGCAAAATTTTTGACACATCGTCTTAGATTTCACTCTTTTTTGTGCAAGTGTTTGTATCCACGGTAAAACATTATGTGTCAATTTTCAGACCTGGGGGCCATTTGGGGCCCATGTTAGGGCCCCCCCAAATTTGGGCGCCCTCGCTTGATCCACAATCTTCCAGTGGCCATATCACAGGTTGTAGTGGTCCGGTTTGGATGATCTTGGTATCAAAATGCTCGTAAAAGCGAGATCTTTCGAATCGCGTAAAGTAAAATCACTCCGAAACAGTAATTCAAAAAGTTATAGTTTGGGGCGCCCTTTGACCTTGGGCCCCCGCTCCCCAGCCAAACCGATGGTCCCGATTTTTTTCGTGTGAGAATACCCCTTCATATACTCCAACACCTCAGCAGAAATGAAAATGGGATCTCAATGGGTTCAAGTGTGATGATGGTTTTATTGTTCGGGGACTCGGGTGCTGGACACACAATACGCCACAATACATAGCACAATATTTGAACACAAGATTTCCAATACACTATATCAGTATATTGTACATACATTTTCCACATGCACATGCAGGAACTGGAAGCGATACTAGTTTGAGTAAGAGTTTTTCCTCGCATATTATGGTCAAGATTTTTTGCCAACCAATGTTTTATTTGACAGCTGTATTTCTTTTTTACTGATTGTGTAGGTTCTACCTGTAGCAGTTTTTGGTTCTACAGAAAGAAGTATATATCAGAAATGTCTAAAATGCAGTGATCTTCAATGTCAGGAAAAAAGAAACTATTTACATGCCCGTTTGGATGAAGAAAATTCACTTTCACTTCATGAGCGTCCTGAAAGGCTTCCATGATGCAGGCAAGCCACCATTTTCCATCATAGTGCACTGTGACATAACCTGAGTGTTTCCCGTTAAAAGTTGGTGTAGATTTTGAAATAGCTGACTCGATACGGTGTTCCTCACTCAGGCTGAATTCGCGTACTTGAAGAGCAGTTTCAGAAATAGGGATGAAAGCATGAAGTTTTTGAGTTCCAGCTATGGTTTTGGCCGTTTTTAACCTTTCTTCCAGATTTCGTTCTTCCTCGTCATACGCCTCTTGGATCCCGTAACCGAACTTCATTTCATTCAAACCATTTTCAGCAAAGGCGAAAAGATCTTTTGGAGAAATAATTTGACTGTAGTTAGGTCGACGCAGGCTCTCACGTGTTGCTTCTCGTTTGACTGTACCTCCCACGCCATCTGAAGGGCCCTTGCCATGACATGTGGCAAAAAATGCCATTCTGCGTCAATACCATACTCTGATTTGTGACGACATAGGTTTATGAAGGCTTTGCAATTCTTACATTGGCCAGCGCAACCATCTGAGAAATAGTAAAGTTTCTTTACATTTCCAAAGCTAGATTTCAAGTGTTCAATGAGCATTCTTTGGAAGAGGTGGACTGAGACAACGTCGTGAGTATTGCATTCTGGTATAATCGTGAACGAATCGTGGTTTAATTTGCCATCGTCCAATTTGAAATAGTAAACCCAGGGGTGAATTGTCGCTTGAGAGCAGTTCCAATATAATCCTTGGGCCGCATCCTGTACGACAAACGAATAGTTCTCTGAGAAGTCTCCAATAATGACAAATTCTCCTTCACCGATTTCGTCTTTCTTATTTTTCAGAAACTGAGATTGGGCCTTGGCAATGAAGTCGCGTCTCACTAATTTCACCGCGCATTCACAGAATTGATTAATGAATTCTTCCAAAGGCAGGACCATGGAGCTCAGTTCAGATCTGTCGGTGGATGTCCACCGTTTAAACTGAATTTCATCAATATCCTCTAGTTTATAAGCATTCAGTAGCTCGGTTTTGAAGTCTTCAATTGATGGGCAACTTTCACAAGTTCTGAAATACCATGCCAGTTGTGCTGGGTTTCAAACTATGCGTGCTATCACATGATGATAGTTAGGAAGTTCGGCTATCTGTGGCATTTTGGAACCAAACATCATGAGTTTCACATTTTGATGTATCGTACATTCACATACACTATGTGTACCGCCTGAACCGGCCAGGACACACACCGAGGGACGGAGCATGGCGAACTTCACAAATCCAACTTTCAAGCCAGGGTTCTTCTCTTTGAATTTCTGAAACAGTCCCTTGAGATTGTTTCGTACCAGGCGCTTTTGAATTTTGTCTTTTCCATATACATTCCTGACCACCACACAGTCCTTTTTTTCCCGGCATTATTCGGCTGACTTCATCACTTCGGTAAAATTCGGTTGCAGTGGATTTCACTTCATCAGGCAATATTTTACCCTGTTTGGAGACTACAGCATACCATTTTCTTTCTCTAAATTTTTGGCTTGCACAGCCATTCTTTGGGAGCAACTGAATTCACTCATCATCCCTCTGATGCTCATATTCCTAGCAAATATTGTCAGTATATGTATTTGCTCTGAACGGCTCGAAACAATGTATTTTTCTTTCAGGCTTTTGATCACCTCTGGCATGCAGTTTTCATCACATTTTGACGCTGTATTTTGTGTTTTCTCCGCAGTGCTTGGTCCAGCAACTAGTTCTAATTTCTTTGGCACAGAATCTTCCACTTTACTTCGCTTTTTCAGGAAAGTACCCTGGGTTCCTTTCCGCCTTTCGTTTGTCGAATGGGCTTTCGCCTATCATCGATAACGACTGGTTTAATAGGTCAACTTCTGCTTCTCGCTCAAAAACCTCCTCATCCTCATCTGTCGAAATAGATCCTGCAATGCCTTCGATAGTACCTTCTGATGATAATTTCGAACTGGTCGAAGATGATTCTTCAATACACTCTGGTGACAACTGAGAGTTTTTTAATGCACGAAGTACAAAGTCTATCATCTTTTTTTCACCTTTGAAGAAAATTTCATCAACATATCATTCGACACATTGCGAAGATCTTTTCGTTGTTTCGTTTTATGGCAGCTGAACGGATAGCAACAGTATTTTCGGAACTCCTCTCGATTTTCAGTCGCCATGCTTACTGCAAAATATACAAAAACTGAGATTATCCCATTTATAACTTAATTCGATGATGGTGATACAAAAATGTACACTTAAAAATCAATAGACACATGAGGCAGAATAATTTTTCACATATGATGCAATATATATATATATATATATATATATATATATATATATATATATATATATATATATATATATATATATATATATATATATATATATATATATATATATATACTAGTAAAGGTGCCCGTCTTCGACGGGCGTCACTGCCAACATATGGTAAAAGACAGATAGCATGAATGTATTTTAAACAATATATTATATCATTTTTATCCATTGATTGTCATTCAGGTTTTCCCCTTCGACTGTCCTGCAGTCGCTCCACTTCGATGACATTACCATGTAGTTTAGTGACTACACAACGTGTATTATTCGTGAGTTCCGGAGGATCCATAGAGCGCATTCAACTTACAGGGCACCCTACTTTAAAGTGATCCAAAAGGCCGGATCAGTTTCATCTACATATTCATATCTTGTAGATTTTAGCTGGCCGGATCAGTTTCGTCTCCATATTCATATGTTGTAGAATTTAGCTGATTCTGAAACTGTTAACAGCATGTCGATCGGATGGTTCTGTGATTTTCTACGGTAGTAAACAGAAGTACGACTTCAGCCTGTACGCTACTATGCGGAGACCCGAGGACCTAATATTTCACAACAAACTAAAAACTCACAAAATTTGAAGATATTTTAAATAAACAATTTGTTATAATATCAATTAAATATCATTTTTATCCATCGATAATATGAATTGTTCTGTACAGCTATAGTTGTTCTCCTGGGATCTGTGCATCCATCCACAATCTATGTTCTAATAAGTGCAGTAGGAATAATAAAAAGTCGGATGAACATGAACTGTTTAACTACCATAATCATCAAAACGAATTTTGAGGGGCATCTTAAGGAAGACAATAATATCATTACTATATATGTCAAAGCTTGTTTCATTTCATGCAGTAACAAAAATGTGATGGTGGAACAAAAAAGGGGCGTGCCGAAATATTAATATAAATTTCATTTCATGCAGTAACAAAAATGTGATGGTGGAACAAAAAAGGGGCGTGCCGAAAGATTAATATAGATAATCATCAAAACGAATTTTGAGGGGCCTCTTAAGGAAAACAATAATATCATTACTATATATATATATATATATATATATATATATATATATATATATATATATATATATATATATATATATATATATGTCAAAGCTTGTTTCATTTCATGCAGTAACAAAAATCTGATGGTGGAACAAAAAAGGGGCATGCCGAAAGATTAATATAGATAATCATCAAAACGAATTTTGAGGGGCCTCTTAAGGAAAACAATAATATCATTACTATATATATGTGTCAAAGCTTGTTTCATTTCATGCAGTAACAAAAATCTGATGGTGGAACAAAAAAAGGGGCGTGTCGAAAAATTAATATAGATATATTATAATAATAATAGTTCAGAGATGATGATTGTCAATTTCAGACATAAAGTCGCCTGCCAGCAGGTGATGTCATTGAAACGATGACGGCAAACGTCGCCCAATGTCGAATCAAGAATTAGTGATATGTGGACCCCGAACAATAAAACCATCATCACACTTCAACCCATTGAGATCCCATTTAATAAATTTATGCTGAGGTGTTGGAGTATATGAAGGGGTATTTTCACATGAAAATATCGGGATCGTCTGTTTGGCTGGGGGGCTGGGGCCCAAGGTCAAAGGGCGCCCCAAACTATAACTTTTTGAATTACTCTTTCAAAGTGATTTTACTTTACGCGATTCGAATGATCTCGCTTTTACGAGCATTTTGATACCAAGATCATCCAAATCGGACCACACCCTGTGATATGGCCACTGGAAGAATATGGGTCAACCGGGGGCACCCAAATTTTGGGGGGGGGCTAAAATGGGCCCCGATTAGCCCCCAGGTCTGAAAATTGACACAATGTTTTACCGTGGATACAAACACTTGCACAAAAAAAGAGTGAAATCGAAGACAATGTGTCAAAATTTCGCTGAAAAATGTGTACACTCGACAAAAAATGCACCACTTGGGAGCGTCTGTCCTGGGGGCCCAGCGACCAAGTTGTCTGTCAGTGCTCCTTTTGTACTCGGGGGACCTGGTACTACCATTCTGCATTGGTTTTAGCCGTTCCGCTGTTCGGTTGAGCGAGCGCAACCAAAGGATCCCGAACGAGGGAGCGTCTGTCCTGGGGGGCCCAGCTACCAAGTTGTTTGTCAGTGCTCCTTTTGTACACAGGGGACCCCTTACTAGCATTCTGTGTTGGTTTTAGCCATTCCGCTGTTCGGTTGAGGTGGCGTGATTTTTGCGGCATCTAATTAGCATCTGTCACCGGTTTTCCAGCGGCGAAATCGTCTGTCATTGTTTATACAGTGTTACAAGCTATATAATATCATACTATAGTGTTATATAATATAATAATATAATATATAATACTATAGTGTTATAATAATATAATACTATAGTGTTACGAATAATATCAGAAACCTACTTGGGGCCATTCCGCTGCGAGGTTGAGCTCGCGCCGATTATGCGATACGGATATTGACTTCAGAATGTCAACCCAGCAGCAGTGTCCCGGCAGACGCAGTTCTGAGGTGAGAATATCATCTGGCATCTTACCATGAGGACGGCAATTGTTCCCCTCTTCGGTTGAGTGAAGCCCTGGGCTCCAGGTCTATTTAACGTCGGATGTAAAAATAACGACGCATTGGTTCATTCATGAGGCTACACAAACTTTATGAATACCGTTGATGTTACCTGGAGCAATAACAAGATCCTCGACACTGACCGAGTTTGGGGGGGGGGGTGGGGTGGGGATGCAAATAATGTCATGTTTAAGCAATAATGTGTCAAAGGCTGTGTCATGGGAATGGGAGGTCATACTTTGAAAAATAAAAAACCTTTTAGCGCTCTCGTATAAGGAACCAACACAAATGTTTCCTTAAACATGCCCAAAGGCAAAAACACATCCGCAGTGAAAAAGAATCAGCTGGAAACTCGGCTGGCCGCCAGATGAAGGTCGTTCACACCAACTCTGTCTCTCCGTCTCTCCCTCCCTCTCTCTCAGAAAAAAAATGAAGGAAAGAAAATGAAAGAGGGAGGGTGAGGGAGAAGAAAGTAAAGAATATATAAAAGCAAAAGTGAGGAGAATAGGGCCAGAGGGGAAGACAAAGGTGTAGTATAAGGTCTGTTGAAAAGTGTGGGGGAGGGGGGTTCGGGGTGGGAGGGGGGTACAGGGGGCTCAGAATTAGAGTAATTATGTACAGCTCGACAATATGCGACAAAGGAGATGAAACAGACATGGAAAAGGATCGAAAGAAAACGACAAAGTCGAGCAACTCATAACCAAACAAATGCACACAGCTGCCATGACACCACACCCAAATATGACTGTCATAAGCAGGCGGGTGTGAGAGAGAGACACACACACAAACCAACAAGGAGGAGGGTTATATCCGGAAGGTGGTTCAATACGGGTATTGAAGATCATGGGTCAGGATGGAGAGATGGAAGGGGAATGGGGTCGGGTGTGGTACGAGATGTTGATGCACTGCCTGTTTGAAGCTCGAAAGGGAGCCTCTGGAAGGTGTTTCCATTGATGGGAGAAGCGAGGAATAAAATAATTGATGTGTTCAGTTAACATGGATTCTGTAAGTTTATCCAAGAGGGGGTTTCTGGTGGAATGCATCCATCCTATAGATGTAAATATCATGTAGATGCTGGGGAGGATTGGAGAAGTGAGAGAACGGAAGGAGCAATGTCTGAAAAGAGACATTAGAAAACAGACCGCTGACCTGCCTGTGATATAGGAGCAGCACAACTTGTGCTTCTGCCTCATAATAGGAGATTCAAATAATTTTAAGACTTTTATATTGCACAGAATCCAGCAGAGACAGATGTCATGCTGGAGCGGCAGTCCATAACAGAGAGTTGTACTTAACTGAGTTATAGACAAAGGCCTTGTGCACTGTGAGTACTTCTGATTTTTCCAAAGAAAGATTGACAGAGGATTCCCACTCTGCAGAAAGCGTTTTAGGCCAACATTGCTATGTGGTCAGCCCAGGAGAGATCATGGCTGATGGTGAGACCTGTAAACTCAAGAGAGTGAACCCCTTCAGTAGCTTACCTTGGAAACAGAGAGGTGGGTTTATTTGACGATCCTTCCATTGTGACAGGGTGAGAATGGGATTTTCCGGGATTAAAGCATATCTTCCATTTATCAGACGTGAGTCAAACCGTTTTCAGATCAGCGGATAAAGAAGCAGCTGCAGCCTGCCAAGCAGAGGGATGGGGTACGAGAAGATGCAATGTGAAGCCATCTGCAGAAAGGAAGAGAGGGTTTTCCAGAGCATCAGAGAGATCATTAATATAGATGAGGAATAAACCTGGGCCCAAAAGACTGCCTTTGGGAACTCCAACCTACCCTTTGGGAGAGGGTCCCATTGATGGCACACGTTGACTGCATGAATGGAGAAAGTCAGATATCCAGAAATGAAGATGGCCTCTATGCCACAAGCAGACACCTCGGAGAGCAAAGCAGGATGCCAGACTGTTAATGCCTGATATATTTCCAGGGAGATGGTCCTAACCTCTTATTTGAGGTTCATAGCCTCAAACCATTCATGAGAGAGGAGCAGAAGCATGTCCACATTTGAGTGACTGGCACGGAATCCAAACTGATGGTCAAAGATAAGATTATTTGAAAAAAGGAATGACAACATCAGAAACAATGATGGATTCCAGGACTGCTTGTAATTTGTAGCAAACTCACTGGCCTAGACTTGGTCGGGTCTGTTTTTATACCCTTGTGAATGGGAGTGATGTTTGCTGACTTCCTTGCAGAGGAGAGGTAAACAAAATATATGGACAGATTGATGAGGCAGAAATAGGGAGAGAAGGAACATCAGACAGAGCACGATATGAGAACAAGTCACTGATGCCACGGGGGTCCATCACTGAAGCAGGGTCAAAACCAAACAAAACTTTCTCTCCCTTCTCAGGTGAGGACACAGAGTTCAGTAGACACTGGGTATAGATTTGGGAAAGATGCGGATGGGGTGGGATGGCTTGGATGCACAAGATTTGGAGACGGAGACAGAGTTTAGACATTCTGCGTTATCTCAAGCAGAGTCTGCAGTACTGCCATTTGAGGTGAAAGATGGTATGGAGGAGGAGCAAACACCAGAAACAGACTTATTAAGGTGCCATTATGATTTGGAGGATGAAGACTGGTTGGAGAGTTTAGCCTTGAGGTATGCAACATGATATGATGTTTTGGGGCCTGTCTCAGGATGGACACACTTGTTGAGAGCCTCATGGAATAAAAGGGATTTCCCCTTAGTCAGGTTAGCTTTCCAAACTGAGAATGCAAGCTGCTTCACTGGGAGTGCCTCCCCATGGAATTCAGTGTTCCATGGTTGACAGGATAGATAGGAAAACCACAAATGGGATGGGATAAACCGGTGATACACTTTTGTGAAAGTAATGAGAGGGCAGATTGCAATCCCTGCCAGTTGGCCTGTGTGAGCAGACATAGCTTGCATCACTTATGTTGCTCTCTTACAATTTGAGACAAATATAGGCTTTGACAAGAAAGTGACCAGAAGAGCCAAGAGAAGCACAGGAGCAACAGGAGAGATTGGATGGAAAGTTAGGCATACTGGGTTCAAGAAGGAGGCTGTCATTTGCAGAAATCTGTGTTTGGAAGTTTACAGATCGAGTCAAACCCACAGAGTTGCAGTATAGGCCTTCACTGCAATCCCATGTTTGGTTGTTGCAGAGCTAACACACAGTCATCTGGCATTGGTGACGGGTTTTTTTTTTGTATACCTTGTCGAGGCTCGTGTGAGAACTAACACACAACGCACAGCAAGGGGGGGGCATAGGACAAGAGGGGAGGGAGTGGGAAGGACAAAACAGTGGGGAACAGAGACATGAGATCTGTGGAAGGGAGAGGGATGGGATGGGGAACATGGGGAAGAGAAGATGGACATTACAGTGACTTTCAGGAAGGAAAGCAGGGAATTTGAAGGAGGTAGGCTTGGGTGGATTATCAGGGTAGAAAAGATCGAGGATTTGGATGGGGGATGATAAGAGGTGGTGATGAACAGCTGTTTTGAAGGCCTGGAGGGAAGAATAGGAATGAATAGAGTGAGGGAGTTTATTTCAAAGGCGGGAAAAAAGAGGAATGAAAGAGTGAAGGTGAGCAGTGATTCGTGATTTTGGTAGTTTTACCAGAAGGGGGTTGTTGGCGGACCTTGAGCGCCCTGTGGAAATGTGGTGGGGTCAAATCGCAGAGAGAGCGGGGGGGGGGGGGCGATGCTGGAGAGGAGACGGTAGAAGACAGAAAGACCACCGGTGATTGAGTGAGAGGCCCAAAGACTCAGCCTCATTGCGGGAGATGCCAATGATCCGAAATGCCTTGGTTTCTACAGTGTGAAGCCGAGAAAGGTGGGAGGCAGGAGCACCAGCCCAGAGGGGAGAGCAGTACTCCATCAGGCTGCGGACAAAAGCTTTGAAAGTGGTCAGGAGCTCAGGTGGGCCAAGGAAGGACTTTGCATGACGGAGGATTCCCAGTCGGCGACTGGCTTTGGAGGCGAGGTTTGAAATGTGGCTTTCCCAGGAAAGGTCATGGCAGATAGTGAGACCCAGAAGCTTGAAAGAAAGGACTTCTTCCAGAGGATTGTTGAGAAAGTGGATGGTGGGGGGGGGTGGGGGTGGTTTCAGACGGTCCTTTCAGAGAGAGACAGTGAGAGTGTGAGATTTGTCAGGATTGAAAGACATGTTCCACGTGTTCGACCAGTTTGTGATTTTATCCAGGTCTGCGGAGAGTGAAGAAGTTGCAGCTTGTCGGTCTGAGGGATGATAGATGGGGCGACAGAGGGTGGGGTCATCAGCAAAGAGATAAAGAGGATTTTCCAAAGTCGGAGAGATCATTGATGAAAACCAGAAAAAGAACAGGGCCCAGAACGCTACCTTGAGGAACTCCAGCCTGGACAGGAAGAGCGGATGAAAGAACTCCATTTAGGGCCACACGTTGACTGTGACAGGAGAGGAAGTCTGCGAGCCATGAGTGGAGATGGCCTTGGATACCATAGGAAGAGAGTTTGGTGAGCAGGGCTGGGTGCCAGACCGTGTCAAAAGCACGTGATATATCCAGGGATACGGCTCGGATTTCCTGTCTGGCATTGAGGACCTCCATCCATCGTTGGGAGAGCACAAGCAGCATATCCAGGGTAGAATGACCTGGTCTGAAACCAAATTGATGATCGGAAATCAAGCCATTGGAGAAGAGGAAGGATTTAATGTCTGAAGCGATGATGGATTCCATTACCTTGCTGATGATTGGGAGAAGGCTGATTGGTCTGTAGTTGCAGGGATCTGTTTTTGTACCTTTTTTTATGCAGGACAGTGATGTTTGCTGATTTCCAAGCAGATGGCAGATGACTGAGCAAATGCGAGGGTGAATAGAACAGAGAGAGGGTGAGCAAGAGAAGAAGAGCAGGTTTGAAGACACGTGGGCTCATGCCCTCTGGACCGGTTGCAGATTCTGAGTCGATGTTTGACAGCAAGCTCTCCACCTTGTCAGGAGAAAAGGACACAGAGTCCAGGCACAGTTGGGTGCGACTGGGTAAGGTGGGTAGAGAAAGTGATGGGTTTTAGACACAAGATTTAGCTGCAAACACCGAGTTTAGGCATTCAGCTTTTTCACGTGCGGTATCAGCAGTGCGGCCATTTGAGGTAAGGGAGGGGATGGAGGGGGAACACACACCAGAAACAGATTTGATTAGATGCCACCAGGATTTTGAGGATGGAGAGAGGTTTGAGAGTTCAGACTTGAGATTAGAAAGATGTTGTTTTCTGGCTCTCCTGAGGGTAGACACACACTTGTTCTGGGCTTTATGGAAGGAACTCAGATTGCCCTCAGTTGGGTTTGCTTTCCATGAGGCAAAGCCAAGTTGTTTCAGGACAACTGCCTCGCCACAAGCTTCAGTGAACCAAGGGCGGGAGGAAGGGTAGGACAACTGAAGACGAGAGGGGATAAATCTGTGCATGAGGGAGAGCAAGTTTCTTTGAAAGAATTCCCAGGATGAGTTGATGTTGCAGAAAGCAGCGATAAGAGACTAGTCGATAAGTTTGATGGCTGCTTGGAGACCCTGCCAGTCGGCTTGAGTGAAATGCCAGACTCGACGGCGGTGAGGTGGTTCTCTGATAATAGCCAGAGAGATAATCTGATAATCCACTTTGACAAGGACGTGGTCAGAATAACCGATTGGAGCAGAGAAAGAGCAGCAGATATTGTCAGGGAAATTTGTGAAAATCAGATCCAGAAGAGATGGAGTACCATTGGTTGAGATCTGAGTCGGGAAGTTGACCGATTGAGTCAGTCCCAATGAGTCGCAGAAAGCTTTTGCTGAGGTGCCATGACAGGTGAGAGAGGTACCCACACCTAGCCAACTGGCATAATGACAATTGAAGTCGCCACATATGAGGAATAGAGTTTGGATGAGAAGATAGAAGTTGGTCCATGTTTTAGGATAGTGAGGTGGAGATGGAGTCATCACTGTTCAGTGGCCGGTACAGTACACATATAAACATGAGTTGGGAGTGGAGGGGAAGCCATAGCCAGAGGTATTCCTGGGGTTTTGGGGGAGTGAGGGCAGTGCATGGAGAGTGAGGAATAGAGTCTTTGATGAAGAGAGCAACTCCTCCACCAGGACGAGGTTCAGGTCGGTCAAACCGGAGGAGGGAGTAACCAGGGAGAGATACTTGGGAGTCAGACACGTCTTGGGGGAGGAAAGTTTCTGTTCGGCAGATTATGGCTGGTTTTCAGTGGCAACCTGTATGGAAAGATCTGAAAGGTTTGAGCGAAGGCCCCGGATATTTGAGGCCCACAGTTTTAACGAAGAGGTAGGGGAGGAGGCTTTGGGTGCAGGGGGTGGGGGAGGTAGGACAAGGGATGAGGGGGCGAGGTAAGGAGGGTTGTTGAAAGAGTGTGGGGGATTGCAGAATAGCTTGGGGAGGGGGCCGAATGAGGAGGAGAAAAGGCTCTGTGGTGCCGGGGGAGAGGGGGGACAGGAGAGGGGGAAGAAGGCAGTTGAGGAGGTTGAGTGAAGAGATGGAGGTGAGAGGGCATGGGAAGGAGGCAGCTTTGTGGATGGGAGGGGGAACTTTGAGAAGGATGAGTGAGGGGGATGAATGGTGGGAGAAGGGTGAGTGGGGAGAGTTGAGGAAGAAAGGTGAGGGGGGAGTTTTTGAGAGAGGTGAGAGGGAGGCTTGGAGGAAGAAGAGTGGGATGGTTGCTTTGAGAGGGAGGGGTGAGAGGGGCGAGTTGGCACTGAAGTTGGAAAAAAAGAATGGTTTATGGAAAGCGAACATTCATAGCAAACTGGGGGTTTTCAAAAGTTTTAGGTCAGAGATGCGATTAAACACAATTCTTGATGGATGCAATAAAGGCGAATTCAGAGACTGGAGAGAAGAAACACTGTAACAGTTGGATTTTTTAGGCAAGGTATGAAGGAGAGGTCGAATTGAGAGCAGTCTGTTTCAATAGCAGAAGAGTTGTGCATTATGATGCAGTAAAGAGTACCACACGTGTGAAAGAGGAAGATGAAACATTATAAGAGATCGTTTTTGTTATTATTATTAATGTTTGAGAGAGTTTTCAACAGATTTGGTCATGGAAGTATTGCAGAAAAAATCGAGGAAGAAGAAGAGGAAGATAAAGAGTAGATGAAAAAGAAGAATCGAGACTTGTGATTGTGCAAGGAGAAAGGTCACCTTTTTTTTTTTGATTTAACATAAGAAATAGAGTAATTAGTTGGGAGTGATGGGGGATGCTAGGAAAGTGGGGAAGATAGAAATTGAAGGTAATGGGGAGAAAAAACAAATAAACACGATCGTACACCGAGGGGAACCGGTAGGCCTCAAGCCTCAAGGGTCGGCCTCAAGCACCCGGTAAGACAAGGTCGACAAAATCTCACAAAGTAGCATGATTTTTGAAACAAAACCGAACTGGGAACACACAGTATCATGTAGGTGTGAAAATAAACAGTTAAAACGGGACAGATAACTACCGGAAACTTAACTTTGAGATCGTCAGCAGAGAGCCCTGAAGGAGACCTGTTGACGCTCCAAACCCAGAACCGGAAGTCGGATGGATGGTCGCTGTTGAAATCGCTGCAAATGAAGAAGAGCTACTTGGGATGGATGGACATTTGGCTTCCCCAAGCTCAAGAGAATAATAGAAATGATAAGATGTACCATACTCTTTGGAGAGCATTGTTGCCGCTGAATCACTGCCTTGCCATGGTTTATGCTGGGTGGGTTTCCCTTGGCTTCCCAGCAGTCATTCAGGGCAGGAATTTGTAATTTGTTCAGGGAGTCGGTGATAGCCTGCCTAATGTTTGCCAATCACACTTTTAGATCCTTAACGTCGAGCCATTAATGTTAGCAGATGAGTCACACAGCCAAACATTCATCTGAGGAACGGCACACTTTGTGATGCAATGCTCACCAATCAAACAGTATATATTCGGGTTCAGAATCAAACCCAGACTCGACTGCTGAAAGGCCAGTCCGCGGCCTCTGCACCATCCTCTCGGACTATGTGCATGCACGTATATACATGGAGTGATCAGAAGATACTTATGATGTGACGGTGTCGCTGATGCTGTGCACACTTTAGGTTTGCCAAAATTTGGTCACAGTGCTTGAATGCACAGTCACAGTGCAGTGCCAGTGCTTGAATTATGGGCGAAAAGTATGGGTGCCATTGATGAAAAAAGGAAACTCAATTTTAATATCATGATTCCCAAGTTCCCACTTTATATACACCCAAGCCTAAAAACGTCAAAACATCTCCTTAAATGGCTTCATACTGAAACCCACAAACGTAGTTTCAATGCACTACCACATTAATGGACAAGTATTTAAGTGTATCTGGAATACCTTGAAATCCAGTTTAATTGTCATCAATCGATCTCGCTGTCAGGTTAGGATAACCAGTCAGATTTCTTGGAGTTTTAACCATTTAACATGAGATGCACGTTTAATGGCATTTTTGGCAAAAACTGACTTGCTTGCACAAAGGTGAAATTATTTGGACACATTACTGTGTTGAGGAAGCAGTTGTTCTTTCAAAGCGTTTGTAAAGTTTTTTTTTTTGTTTGTTTGTTTGTTTTTCGTTTTTTCACAAGAACAATTACTCATTAAATTTCCAACTTCTGTGTTCAACCTCAGATTTACTGATTCGTCATGAATGTGTACGTACACTCGATTAAAAACTTTGAAGTGGTTGTTTTGTTATGAATCTGGAAGCCTTTGCACACAAACAGACAGCAGTCCCCGTAGCTTAGTTATTTCGATAAGTATGTGTTTATAGTTAGCATCCCTCCTTCTGTCTAATGGGAATTTCGTGTGTGCGCTACGAGTAATTTTTTTAGTTTGCTTTTTACAACAACAACAACAACTACTACTACATCCACTACAACAACGCCACCGTCCTGCACTCTACCCGGTCGCCATTGCACACGTTTTTGGCTGAAGGCGTGGGCAGAGCCTCCATCGCCTCAGATTGAGGCTCCGCCCCAAGGCAGGGCATAGACGTTTCCTCCAGCGAATGAGCGAAAGGCGAGCATTACACGCACGCCCCAGCCAATCGGGAGGTGACCACGAGTCATCCGACAACCCCTCGTCCAATCAGGAGGCGAGTGGCGAGGAGAAGAGACCCCTCCCACCTCAGAAGAGTAGAGTGGTTGTGAGGACCAGGGTTCGGGAGAGAGGAGATCGTGGCGATTGCCAAGCGTTCTGTCGTCATGACTGAGTGGTTGTTGACGAGGGCTCTGCAGACGGTCGTGGTCGTGGTTGGAGCGGTTTGTGGTCCTTTGGAGGGCAAGTCTGGTGACCGAGCAGCCAGAGACGTGGGCTGTGGACTTCAGGTCATGGGTTCGAGTCCCACTGTGGTGGTTTGAGTCAGTGTGACGGCACGAGGCGGGACAGGTACCCAGGCCCGGCCATACCGAATAGACCCATGGGGTCCAGTTTCGTGTGTGTGTGTGTGTGTGTGTGTGTGTGTGTGTGTGTGTGTGTGTGTGTGTGTGTGTGTGTGTGTGTGTCCGTGTGCCCCATCTTTAAGTAGGATTGTTAAGTGCTTTTGCTCATTGTACATTGCCTGCCTTTTATTCTGGATAACTCGGCTCTGTGTTCCCCTCCCCGATTATTCTTTGTAAAATAACCCCCTGTTAAATGTACCAGCTCTTTTTCTGTGCTTTCCTTCATTGGCCAAGCAAGTTGCGTATTGAGAATTAGTAAGGCCGTTCGTGCCGTAGGTTGTTCATTTGGTCCGGCGCGGCTTTGGTAACTTCCGCTCGGTTACGCCGTATCCAAGTCGGTGATAGCGACTCGATTCGGACAAAGTCGGCCGAGGGTGTGTTTTGCCCCGGTAGTTGGACGACGTGGGTATTTAGGTATATTGAAGTTAGGCAATTAACCCTTCCCCACGCCATCAAAATATTGGCGACCACGGTCCGCTAAGGGGCCCATGAACTCTCGCACTTATCCGAGAGTCGTGACCTAAATTCCGGGTGCTCGGTGGGAGACGACTCCACTGCTCCACCAAGTGGTCGTTTATCGCCACCGAACCCCGGCCCACAACAGTTTAACCCCTTGAACCCCGAGCTCCTTGGACTTTTGGCTGCCTCACTCTGGGCTCCTTGGAGAAAAATCCGGCTGCTCGGGTATATGGAGGTTTGAATAGCGGCTGGTAAACCAGCCACTTGGTTTCAAAGGGTGAAATGGACTCCTTGTGTGAACTTCAATTAATAATGTGTAAAATGGTCTTCCCAATCTCATGTGTCTGCCTCAGGGAGATCGCGGTTTTTCTGGAGAGCGAGGAAGAAAAGGGGAGAAGGGGAGCTATGGAGAAAGAGGACGGCAAGGGCTTTCAGTACGTGAGCACGACCAATGATTCCCTTAAAATGGTGGTTATCATGTGTTGTATAAATCAGTCATTCCTGGTATCTGCTTAGTGATTACAGTCTGAATGTTTCAGGTTTTTTTTTTCTTGTTTTTTTTTCTTTTATAACCTGAAATTAGATGAATGCTTTTCACCCAATGGTTACCACAATTGATACCGTGATCAGTTAATCTCACAACATTAATCAGTAACAACAAGGAACTCTTTTCAAATGTACATCACACCACCAGGCCCGTAGCCAGGGCTCAGTATTAAGGGGGGCATATGAACTGGATGGGGGGGGCACAATTATTATATTTAATTTTTTGATAACCCGGTATACTGTTGTATTCATGCAGCATTGACACATCTATACTGAGGTTGCCATCGCATACTAACCAAATTGATCTCAGCAAGATTTAATATTGTTGCGGATTCGCGCCCGCCGGCGTGCGAACGGCCACGTAACTCGAATCGCGGCACGTCGCCCACCGGACGGACAATCCAGTCGTGACCCTCTCGGACTAACGCCGGGAACCAGTCACGGGTGGACCTTTCGGTCTCACCGCGATCGAGCCAATCGGCCCCCGCGTGGGATAGGGTTGCTCGCCAAATTCGACCTACCTAAGTACCCACACGGAGGGTAGACCGGGCGATCGCACCTCGCCGCAGGTCGACTTCGGACACGGGCCACTTAAGCGACCCGTTCCGTACTATCGGGATAACCGAGCGGTGTTATTCGTCGGCCTCGACGGTTCGATTAATTATCGGGCGTCTGAGCCCACGACCAACCCTTTACGTGAAGCAAGATGGGGATTCAATGAAAGAAATGACGAAGCGAAGCGGGAAAACAGTTCAACAATAAGCACATTTATTTCGCGACGAACGGAAAGCACACATATACAATTCCACCAAAAGCACATGTAAAAGAAGAAGACAAAAAGCAAATGCAACAATGCAGATCTATCCGACTACCGGGCACTCGGCAACACTTATACAATTTTACTTCACAGACGGCGCCGACAACACATATTCCCAAAGCAAAAGAAAAGAGAACCACCCTCCAGGATGAGGGGGATAGGCGGGCCTGAGGCCGAGACCGTGTCGGGCCTACCCGTCTGATGATGAGACGCGGAGCGGCGGTGGTGCTTCAACTCCGCGGGCCTCGCGGACAGTGTCTGGTATGGGGTGGGAAGGGGGCCCCCTTTGTCGCACTATCTCAGCGCGGGGGGAAACAGGAGGGGGTTGCTGATGCTCGGGGAAAGGAGGATTTCACAAAATCTCGGGTCCCGCGACGAGCGTCTCCACCACGACCTCGGTCGCGCCGCCGGCCTTTCTCTCCGCAGTTCCCCGAATCCGACGCGGGCACCCCCTCGTCCGCCTTCGCCGCCGCCGCCTCTCCACAGCTCCGTCCTCTTCACTCCGACTCCGCGAACTCCCAACTGCGAACTGCTAACTGCGAACTGCCAACTGCGAACTGCCAACTGCGAACTCCTCCTCTCCTCCTACTCAACTCCCTCCACTTCCAACTCAACTCTTCCTCCGCTTCCAACTCAACTGAACTCGTCTGACGAACGCAGTCGTTTTTATAAGCCCCGTGGCTTCGCTCTTTCATCTTTGACCCTCTGCCTCCGACCTTTCACCTCGCTCCCCATTGGCCCGAGGAAAAGTGGGCGTGAATGCTTTTTGATCCATGAATTTGCATATAGCGACCGCCCTCCAACGCCCTGGAGGCGGGGCCAAACCGCCCCTCGCTCACCGATTGGACGGAACAAAAGTGGGCGTGAGTCGTTTTTGATCCGTTTTTCTGCGGTAAGTCCGCGATGCTTTTGAACACGCTGCTCGGTGCGCGCCCTACACGAGTCCAGCATCGGTGCCCACGAGTGGCGCGAGATGACGGTGATGCGATGGTGGCGAGTTGTGACGGTAAAGGTCGTGGCGGTTGTGGTGAAGCGGCGTTGTGGGTGGTGGTTGTTGTTGTGAAGGCTGTTGAGACGTGGTTGGTGGTGGTAATAATGGCGGCTGGTCCAAAATAAAGATAGTAAAAGAAAAACGGCTATCCTGAAGAGTCGCAGCCCTCATGAATGACATTTATTCCCTCTAGACAACGGGTTTGGGTCTAACTACACATATACTTACCGAGATATCTCACCTAAGGGACCTGAATGGTGGTTTGCGAATTTGGTCAACCATAACAATATGTTCCGATGTTTTTGGCCTAAAATTATTTGAATGCAGGAGAGCCGCAACAAACTGGAGCATTCACAATGCAAATATTCAATGATTAGACAATTGGCACCAATTCAGGTGCACTTATACAAGGTGTTGTCAAGAATTGGCATTAGAAAATTAATATACCAGAGATACAATGACGAAACAGGGGAGGTTGGCACCAGAATCAGTGCACTTTGAAATAAGATACAGTAGGCTATGACCTGCGATCATTATGTTAAACTATCAACAGCAAATACGACCAGCCTGAAGACACCACAAGGTCCACATTTAAAGCAGTCAATTACACAGAGGTAAGGTTATGTACAAAGCACTAGATATGGGATATGCAAGGCACCAAACGCAACATTTAACTTAAACATCAGAAGTACAAAGCAGCCGACCAAGGCGGGTGCTGACCACAACCACACTGCAACCACAACCACACACGCATCACCAGCAGTCACACACACAATCTGAACTCGTATAGTTTTTATACCACTGTACTCGCTATCAGAAGAGCTGCAGGCGACGCGTCTCGGTGTGGAATCTTCTGAGGACCTTCTCCTTCCATTCATTCAGACATTTACGTGTGAGGTCTCTCTCGAAGGCCAGCTGTACCAGTTGTGCCTTGCGTGCATGGCGCATGGACCGTCGGTGGTCAGTGAAGACATTCCTCAATGTTGAGAATGAGTTTTCACACATGGCAGTGGACGCACCAAATGTTAGTCCAAGTCTCATAGCAGTCACGACACTTGACATGGCTTCCAGCGTTTTGTGGTATGTTGAGAGGAGTTTTTGTGTTGTCCATCTCTCGTTTGGCTGCTTTTCTGTCTGTGAGCGAATAAACTGCTTTGCAACCACACACTCTGTTTCACTGATGGTTGACTTTGTTAATGTCATGATGTGCTGGAGCAAGTGGGGATCCAAAACGTGCCATTTTCAGGATTCAAGGCAGCGAGTGAACGGGCGAGTTGTGTGTTGCGCTCACTGAAGCACTGAGTGATCTCTCCAAGCACAGTGTCAATTGCGCTGTAAAAAACCCTCTGCAGTTCCGTCTTGTCATTGTCGTTGTTTTGTCCTGTCGTCTCCAAAACTACAAACTGTTCCAAGTTCTTCTGCATTGTGCGTCTCCGTTTTGGTGGTGCAGGTGTAGAAGTGCGAGCATCGTTGGCCTTGTTCCACAGATCAGTGAACTCATCCTCAGAGCGGAGTTTCTTCACGCACTCTGTAGCACTCGCCACCAGTTCCAACCCCGTTAGCAAGTCCATGTCCTCTGCCTGCAAGTCTGTTAGGGCCATTTAACAACATCAGCAGTTTTTGTGCAAAGATAGCAATGAACATGAAGGCAGGCCCAGAGACTTCCTGCAAAAGCCCAATAGCCTCCATCCTCATCTCTGCACCGTAGGCGCGCTCTGCATCAATCTCCGATAGTCAGGATGTGATATCCTTAAAAGATCCTATGATCAGAGACACGGTGGCTAAATGTCCCGTCCAACTTTGATCAAGAAGTCGTTTTAACCGCTCACCTTTATACTGTGCAGCAACAGTGGGCTTTCTGAAGAATTTGTACAGTCAACAACAAACCTCGAGGAAATCGGTGACAGCTTTCTCTGCTGCCAGTGCGTGGATAACTACCAGATGGATTTGGTGATTTAAGTAGAACACATAGGGGATTTCTTTTTCCAATATCTCTTGCAACAACTTTGCACCCCACCTTGCTTCCCAGTCATTACCGAAGCCCCGTCGTACACCTGACTTAATATTTTTGATGTGTCAAGTCCTGTTTTTATCAGCTCTGCAATTATTAGGTCTGTCAATGTTTTTGCATCTCCAGCGTCGGCTGTAGCTATTGTGAGTAGACGCTCTGTTGCTTCATTTGATGCCGATACAAAGCGAATGATGATTGATATGTTGTCACATTCAGTGGGGTCCCTCGTCCCATCCACCTTGATGGTAAACCATGATGTGCCTTCTTCTTCCACGATGGCATCCGTCACAACATTACTCAATGTGCAGATCAGTTCATTCTGCATTTCCGGACTAGTATAGCTTGCGTTTCGTGGGATATGCTTTATTATTTTGGCTAGCTCGGTGTCTTTTTTGAATGTGTAGTTTAAAAGCGAGAGGAAGAACCCACTGTGCCCGTCTGACATATCTTCAAAATTATCTGGGCTCCCTCTAAAAGGTATCTGATTTTCGGCGAGAAATCCCACAACATCTATAAGAGCAGACACATAGTACCGGTTTCTATTTAGCTGGTCAGCATTGAGGAGTGTGGAAATCTCCTTACCACAATCGATGCGCCTCTCATTCTACTTCCACCTCAAAACACAAGTTAAATGTTCCTTTGAAGTTGCGTGTTTGTGAAACCCCCTGCCTTTCTCAACGGCATGTTTCCAATTCCAGTAGCCTCGCACTGTGAAAGTAGAGTCCACTGGGCCACGTGCGGTGTTAAACTTCCTACATGGATAGCAGAATGCTGCATCTGTCTACACACTGTATTCCAGCCATTCATTAGTCTGGTACCACGAGGACACAAACGAGCGACTTGTTCTGCAACAGATGGCCAGGGTACCGCTGTAGAACAACTTGATTCGGTCTCTCACTTCCCAGATCACTGGGAAGCGGCTTGACGGTCACACCCGATCCCGAGGCCGCCGCCGAGCGTGGAAACTCGGCTGCCTGCGCTGGGGCTCCAGCCGCAGGGCTGACGTTGCTGGCTTGGCCAGGTTGGCCAGCTTCTGTCGGTATTTCATCGACATGATCGTCTTTTCCTCCTCCTCCTCCTCCTCCTCCTCCTCCTCCTCCAACTCCTCCAACTCCTCCAACTCCTCCAACTCCTCCAACTCCTCCAACTCCTCCAACTCCTCCAACTCCTCCAACTCCTCCAACTCCTCCAACTCCTCCAACTCCTCCCACAACATGTCTTTCATCATCTTCTTCATTTTCGTCGCTTGCATTTTTTCCTTTTCTGAGCCATTTTCGTATATCCATCATCCACGTCTTTTTCTCCTGCTGCAAGCTCGTGCTCTGTGATTCGTCCCTCATGCATTGCGTCACTAATCTCGCGACTCGCGAGATTTGACGGTTGACGGTTTTATTTATTAAATGATCCATGCATCAAAAACAGGTATTATCTGCATAATTTCAAATGGAAGCACGATTGCAAACACACATATTTTTAATTTTTATTATAAAATTACTTTTGTAAGATGGAGGGTTGACGGGTTGTGAAGGTCACGTGGTGCACGTGCACTTCATCTTTAATAATGTAAATTTATGTCTTTTCCTAAATCATATTATCATATTATGACTATATTACATTTATACCTAACTTACAACCAATCAGGTAACCTGCTCAATAGGGTCTCCATATCGAATACGCTGATTGGCTATTCCTTAAAACTAAATGATCCACGATATATATAACCACCCACAACATCGACATTCGACACGAGGTCTTGGCTGCTGGCGTTGATGCTTGCGTTATTATCTTTTATCTTGTGGTCTTGGACTGTATTGTCTTGCCAATTGCTTTTGGAGATGCGCTGGGAAGCGCACACATATCTCTTGACTTATTCAAAGAAGAATATTACTAAAGAACAGTTTATCCAAGAAGGCCTTATTAGTCACCACACTGAACATCTGGAATAAGGGTTTTAGTTCACACAGGTGAACTCTGAAACAGCAAGTTCACAGTGGGCGCTCATCCTTAAACAATAAGTTGTTCACAGGGTGCAACAGGGCATAAATGGGTGGCGTACAAGTGGGGGGGGCATTGCACCCAAATGCCCCCCCCCCCTAGCGACGGGCCTGCACACCACACCAATGACTCGGATTGAGTGGAAATAGAGTTTTATAACAGGAAATCTTCCATTTCCACTTATAGAATTTAAATAACCAAGAATAAAATTTTTAAAATGCCATCTTCCTTGTTTTATTCCACATCGTATAATCATTTGTGAAAGCTTTACTTCAATAATTTATTGTTTGTTGTATATTAAATGACTACATTGAATTGCAGGGCCAAACTGGAGGAAAGGGTGACCCAGGACTGACGGTATGTTCTATTTTTCTTGTCCAGAATGAGTGGTTAAACATTCTCAACATGTGTACAAATATCTCAAGATGAGATAATAATTTTCAAACCTAAACAACTTTAGAAATAAAAAAGCTGGCCATTTTCATTGCAGTGTTGTTTGCTAGTTTAACGTAAAATGTGTTAAATTATTCGTGCCGTAAAATGTAACAGGAAATGCAATTAATTTCTGCACTTTATTTTGTATTTTAACAACACTAAATTATATATACAGGGGGCTGCAAAAGTAGGTAGACAGGAATGAAAAACACAACGTGCGCACAAAACGTATTTTATTGATTATACAAGCATATCAATAATAACATACCAATAATAAACATACCAATAATAAACAATCTCGTATCAATGAATGAATTCTAGTATTAAATTAATCGTAGCACCACTATTATAATACTGGTAATACTGGTATAATCCTTACTGTACACCTACTTTTGCAGCCACATATATATATATATATATATATATATATATATATATATATATATATATATATATATATATATATATATATATATATATATATATATATATCGAAAACTCTCATCTTGTATGTTCCCGAAATACAGCCAAAATGGAACACGATAGCGCCAACATTTTATGGCCACCTGACTAACCATTCGCCTGGGGTGTGCAGTGTCAAGTTTCGTTCAAATCGGGCAACGGAAAAAAAATGTAAAAAAAATCAATTCCCGATTCAGTCAAGTACTCTTCGGGATTATTTGATCAATGCAAACAACCTCAGCAGTATAGTTCGCTGGAGCTATCTTTTTTTTTCTTGGAATGAATTTTTTCGTCAACCACTGTCACAACGGGAACCCAACGGGTTCACGGGCCGTTTAATATATTAATATATATATATATATATATATATATGTATATATATATATATTGTTGTGGCCGGGGGACGTGTGAGAAGACCACTCGGGGGGGGGGGGAAGCTAATTCGGGTTCCCACCAGACTTCCCGGAAGCGCAGGTCGTCGCACACGGATAACTCCGTGACGCGGCGGGTCGCTAACCGACAGTGAACGCCAATAACTCAACCACGTGACTTTGGGTCCTCCGTCTAATGTCGCTTACATGAAACTAATCATGTGACCTAATTACCGGGGGACACGCCATCGGTACACCTTGTCCGAACCGGATCACCTTCCCGGATCAGATGCAGCCGAGCGACACTGCTAAGAAACATACCGCCTAAAAGGAACGGATCCTTGGGAATAAAGTATCGGCTCGGTTATGATACGGACCATGCTGGTTCAATGAAAGAAAAGATAAAAATGAGTAGGGAACATTTCTGCATTAGTATTTATTACAGGCAGGTGAGGAAAAGCATGTGGCACAATTAATAGAGTTTATTGTTGTGTGGAAAGCAGGTATCGCAAGAAATGTGAGGTGCGAAAATAAAACGAGCAACTTACAAAAGCAGACACAGAGCAGACCTACACCGATATATCTTCTGCAATCTTAACTTAAGCGAGGACAGGCACCATTACGCGCGCGCGCGCGCGCACGCACACACACACACACACACACACACACACACACACACACACACACACACACACACACACACACACACACACACACACACACACACACACACACACACACACACACACACACACACACACACACACACACACACACACCGATGAAGAAGAGATAATGAGCAAAAAGAAGAGGAGATTAGGCTAACGGTCTCGTAATACCTTGCACGATTGACTGACCGCACCACACTGTACATTTTGGGGGGATGCTCCGCTGAACAATCCCTCCTTGATAGTTGGCGTGTCGTCTCCTGCTTGGCTACGGTGCAGCAATGCATCTCTGCCGATCCAGAGAATGGGCGCGACCTTTAGGTCATCCACCTAAAGCGACTGTCAGGCGTGAGGGATATGCTTTTGGTGGAGCCAGCGGTGAGTGGGTGGAGAAGGCGGAGTCGAGAGCGAGTGGGCGGAGTGCCAGCAGCAGGCGGAGTCAGGTGGGTGGGTGGAGCCAGCGACGAGTGTGTGAAGAAGAACATGGTGTTCAGCAGGCGCACACAGAGACTGATCCAAAACCAGGCAAGGGAGCTGAGTATGACCACCACGATGAGTACGACGACTGACGACTTTCTGGATGGCTCCGACGCGATGCATCTTCACCCGAATCGGGCACTCCCCTTGGGCCCCGGCCACTACACGACCCGGTCATCATGGCCGGAAGCGGCCTCACTGGTTGATCCGGCGATACCTCGCCAAGCTGTGGAATTCTCGCTCCGAACCCACGATATGAATCGCCTTGCAGCAAACTCCCGGGCCGTACTCCGGCGACCAGCCGAGAACCGCGCCGGTCCCGCATGCCCACCCGGGCACCCCCGGCACGCAGCGGTTGG
>NC_140963.1:3765899-3773399 GCF_056783735.1 Eptatretus burgeri
CAACATACACCACTCAACAGCAAAACACACGCAAGAAGAACACGCACACATACACACGACATGCCATCGCATAACTGAAGTATGTTCCAGGGAAGCGAACTATCCAAGTAAAATCATTAATGGCACATGGAAGGAGCACACATTCAACAAAGCAGAATACATCCAAACAGCACAAAGTCAGGTTGAAAAAATTTACAAAACAGAAAGACACCAACATTTTTATAGCAGAGGCTTGCAACATCACTGACTAAAATGATAAAAATACATTTCAAGCATTTATTTTTGAAATACTTTTACTCAACATCTTATTTAGTTTTGTTTTGGTGCACCATTTACAACGATTATCCTTATTATCTTTATTTTATTCGACACAAGGCCACTTGTACTTTGCTTGTCATATTCGAACAGATCGTCACTTAGACCTTTTCGTGACATCGTATGAAGTTTTCCATTTTTATTTTACTTTATATTTCCTGTGTGGTTTGCTGGTGTTTATGCTTTGACAAAGCTCCTTTCTATGAACCACTTCTCCATTGCAGAATTAAGTTATTGATGAAGTTAGGAACACTTCCAAATATAACTTGAAAACAAAGGAAATGTAAGTCGTGTTATGGGGAGAGGATTCTTGAAATTGCCCAAACAATTGTGATAAAATTTGAGGTTTGTCTCCACTAAGGACGTATTGAGTGACAACACAAGTGATAGAGAACTGTGGAAGCCCCTATTGGCAGATCACTTCGTTATAACAGCAGAGTCAAAGGAAGGACTGCAGAGAAGTGTTCGAATTCCAAATGGGCTTTGAGAGGCATGGATTGAGGATGAATGTGAGAAAGACAGAGGCTATTGTATGTCATCAATTTGGGGCACAGAGGGTGAAGATTGTACATGGAAGATGTGAACTAGAACATTACTCTGTCGAGCCCATGCCTCTTCCAGGCTGACCAGTTTATGTTTTGTATCCCACTGATAGGCCAGCTCCGGATCTTCACCAAAATTTAATTGATTCGTCCTTGTCACACACTCAACCTGTCCACCAAGTTTCATCCGAATCCATCCATAACTTTTTGAGATATGTTATATATTGTTTTTGGCTCCATCTTTTAATGGTTAAGAATTACTTTTAAAATGCCAGTGTCTGTATCTTCACCAAAATCTTAATAATTCATCCTTATCACACAACTAATCTGTCCGCCAAGTTTTGCTTGAATACTTGCATAAATTTTTGAGATATTGTGCTCACAGACAGCCAAACAGGGTTGAGAACATCACCTCCGTTCACCTTCGGTGGACAGACTGTGAGAGCAGCATGAATGAGGTGGAAGGAGGTTAGTGGTGTCGTCTGATAGAAGGATACTGAGAGTATTGAAGGGAAGAATCTACAAGAGGGTGATCAGGCTAGTTATAATGTATGGTGCAGAAACATAGGCTTTAAGAAAACGGGAAGAGTAGTTGCTGGCGAGGACAGAGATGAGAATGCTGAGGTGGATTCTCAGAGTATCATGAAGAGAGCAATTGAGGAATGAGTAAATATGCAAGAGAGCCAGAGTTGCATGCATTGCAGAAAAGATTAGAGAGGTTGAGTTGCGGTGGTTTCGGCATCTGATGATAAGAAAGGATGAGGAACCATTCAAGAAAGTATGGAATGAGCCATTTAGAGGGGAATGGTTCAAAGGAAGGCAGATATTACAGTGGTGGGGTGTAGTGAAAAGAGATTTGAAGAAAAAGGGATTGAGAGAAGATACAGAACACAGAGGAGAATGGAAAACGAGGATCTGAGTAGCCGACCTCTAGCTGTTGGGATTAAAGCTAAAGAAAGAAGATGATTGACTCTGTACTGTTGCTATGATACAGGTGTCTAAAATTGCAGTGCATGCAGCCTTTATTAACTAAATATTTCATAAATATATCAATTTATAATTAATTCACTGTACATTTAAGATGTAAAATTCCAATTAATATTCGTTACCATGAAATTTTCTCAATACCTTGTTTTGCAAAACAGGTCATACTTTATTTTGTTTTTGCAAAAACTCCCTGCTCTCTGTTGACCCTTGTATATGATTGTCAATCTTTTGGTGAGATAAAGTGGGCCTGTCGAATTCTTATTCTCAGCTACCCCAAAATGTATTGCATTACTTGTAGGATCGCCATCGCATGAACTAGTCGGCCTACACCTGAGTGAGTGCAACTATTGGTGGTGCTGCTATACATTATGTTCCGTGCCAGCACATCACAAAGACAATGATCAGTCATCAGGTGCTGTTGTTGATCATACCATTATGATTGACTCTCGGATGAGTTTGGATTGTCAGACTAGTCAGATATACCTGTCGATTTGTGAAGTTTTCGTTGCAGAAATATTGTTCATCATGGTAATTGGTATCACGACCAAAATAAGCCAACTTAATGAGAATACCGGTGAAAGGGCATACTCTAAAGGTATGAAATGTGACACGGAAGACTTCGGTATAAAACGGGATGATCCCATAAAATATGTGACAGCTGTTCACTGAGCGATGTATGCACAATGTGTAACAGCCATTGCTATTATCTTTGTCCTCTGGTTGTGTTTGCCATCATTGCGATAAAATTTGTGCCTTACGAAGGTTTCTCCTCATGCTTTTGTTGGATGCTCTACGTATGTAGACAGAGAAATCCTTTACCTAAACTATTGATGCCTATCTTTGGCAAGTTTTAACCTAAACATTATTATGATGTTAGTATTATCCTCTCAAAGAAGAGAGTATATTTGTGGTCATGTGACTTACGAATTGGAGTATGTTGGAGTAATTTGCATGTGCAGATGTGAAGTTTTTGTATCGTCTGCAGATGCCACTGGTTGTAATGACACAACAAGAAAAAAAAATTATAATAACAACAATAGGATGTTTTATCTGTTCACTGGAGCCAGATTATAAGGTTGTCCTTTACAAAGAGGATCAAGCACATCTGATCCACAGATCCATAGTTTTCTGTTTTCAGTTTTCACACTGCACAGGTGGTTGCTTTGGAAATGATTATATTGAACTCTTATCTTACATTGTGTGAAATTTATGTTTGATACACGATATAAAATTATCAAAATAATTTGAGCAAGTTTTTTTAAAGCTTCTTCAGATTACCTTTTTTTGTGATTAAAAAAGAAGAATTGATCCGACATATTATTCTGTGTCATTTAGAATTTGTTTGTTTTTATTTCATTCAGAGGGAAGATGTGATTAAACTCATCAAAGAAATTTGTGGTGAGTATTTTTAAAATTATAATGTCCTGTACCTCTTTCTGCCACTCACTCATTATTATTTTTGTTTTTTAATCTTTAATGAGATTTCTCCAATTTTAAGTCTCACTCTGTTATTACTTGGTGAAAGAATTTTGCGAAGTATGTTGGTCTGTAGCATTTGTCTGTTTGTCACATAGATTTTTGGTCATACTTTTCAAGCGATCATTCTGAATTTTTTTGTGTATGTAGTTTACCGGCCAAGGACAGCAACGCATAATTTTGGTGAAGATCCGAGGACTCGAATTTTTATGTGATTCTTCACCATTGAGAGATAGGGCCAAAAACGATAGACTGTCGCACCCCAACATTCACGGCAGTTACGTTTAAAAAAAAAAATTTACACGGTCTAGGCTCATGGAAAAGTGATGACAGAGCAAATCAGGATACAACATAACAAAGGGAACAGCAGGAGAAAGGGGGAAAAAAACCCAACAGCATGGTGGAGGGAAAAAGCAGACGGAGACTGACGAATGTGAGATGTAGGTTACGATGAAGCATAAGAGAGAACACAAAGGGTCGGCAATATGGATACATAAACAGAATTGTGTTTGACCAATTTGTGATTTTGTCAATGTCTGAGGAGAGGGAAGAGGCTGCTGCCTGTCTGTCTGAAGGATGAGAGATGTCACGGCAGAGAGTGGAGTCATCAACAAATAGATAAAGAGGATTTTCAAGAGTCAGTGAGATCATTGATGAAGATTAGGAATAAGATGGGGCCTTGGACACTGCCTTGGTGTACTCCATCCTTGACAGGGAGAGGAGAAGTAAGGGTTCCATTGAGAGCCACACATTGGCAACAAGAGTGAAGGAAGTCAGTAATCCAAGAGTGGAGTTTGCATTGGATTCTATAGGCAGACAGTTTGGACAGCAAGGCAGGATGTCAGACTATCAAAAGTTTGAGATATGTCCAGAGAGACGGCCCTGATCTCATGTGTCTGATGTTGCGGGCCTCCATCATTGTTGGAAGAGTAGAACAGCATGTCCAATCAAATAGCTTACCAAATACAGCACTGGAGTATCAGGAGGAACAAACAGACAAAGATGGAGTCATTCGCAGGATCCTGTATAGGATTCGGGTTTCGGCTGCTACTCCTCCACCCTCAAAGCCATCTCGGTGCAGCCAAGTGAACCCTGCAAAACAAAAACTAAAAGAAAGAAAAAGATATGGAGAACAGAAAGAAAGAGAGGACAGAAAAAACACACACTCACACAAACACACCAACAGAAAACAGCCACACTACATAGCAACAGAAAGCATACAAACCACACACCAACAAAAAGCGCACACACACCCCTGACTCGCAGCACAAATACCTTAACACTTCTTACCTAAACTCCACAGGAATTCACCAGCACACGCATCAATACACAGACCTTCTATTTACAGTGACGATCTATTTCTGGTAAACACTAATGACACACTTCTGGTTTAAGTAATTATTAAAAAAAAAAAATTATCCATTTTTTTTTTCACACAACTTCCAATGCTATGGGAACCTGTTCATACGAAAACCAACCAAACTTAAACAAGAGATTACAATGACATCTAAAAACCTTCTCACATGACCGAATCAAACTCCAAGCACAATAACCCCTCTCTAACATGACGGAATACATCTTCCTAGCATGAACCACAAAATCATCCTTAACAGAACACATTCTAGTTGAGATGAAAATATCTAATAAGTCTAATCTAATAAGTTAATATGTTATAAATAAGTAAATCTTCTAAGTTGAGATGAAAAGGCATTGTGACCTATCTTTACTGGTACATTACACGATGGAAATGAACACAAGACAACAAGAAAACTAAAATAGTTTACTTTATGATACACGTTTGTACGACAATAATTATTTCCAACACGAACTAATACATCCAGATATTCCACTACACTATCATCACCGCTACTCTTATCTGCCATGAGGCTTTCTGGATAAATCCTCTGAATGAGCTTCTTAAAAAACTTATAATCGAACACAAATGTCATCAATATAATGACATGTCGAAGATAATGTTTTAGTGAAGCCTAACTTCTTCTCCTTCATCAACTTCTGCACAAATAAAAACTCACAATAAACAAGGAAAATGTCCGCTCATAGGTGGCTTCAGTTCCCTCCCATTGGAATGACTTTTGTTTTTTGAAATATTTTCCCACCAAAAGATACAAAAGTGATGAAACAAAATAAAATCAACAGCATCTTCAAATTTTTGTTTATCAAAACAATTAAAACCCATATATTTTTTTTCTCAGAAAAGAATGACAGATGAAACCTGAAACATAAAAAATTATAAGAAGAGCTAAAAACTTGATCAATAACAGTAAAGAGTTTATCCTTAACCAGCACTAAATCCAAATTTGCATACAACGTTGAAAATCAAAAACATCAAAATAGTCATAACAGACTATTATACAAAGAAAAATAGTAATAATAAAAAAAAATCAAACATCAAAAACATGCGGATCTTAGTCAACAGCAGAGTCGGAATATAACAAGGGAGTGTGACCTGCTCTGAATCCGAAATGATGATCTGAGATGAGGCAGTTGGAGAAAAGGAATGATTTTAGATCAATTGTCAAAGGGCGGAGGAGCACCTTGTGAGCCAACAGCCATCCATTTCTAGTGCGCAACTGTGACTACTGACATCCTCCTGCAGTTGGGTTACTTTTCTTTTCTTTTTTTAGGATGTTGGTGGCAGGATTTGCACTCCGGCCACCGTAAAACACTTCATTCCACAAAACCCAAAAATGTAAGAAAACCTGAAAACCTACTCCATGGGAGTACCTCCTGTGCTGCTGCCCTCTGCAAGGCAGCTCACCGGATGACAGGATTGTGGCAAAGCCTTCAAGACCCCCATTCCGACGAATGATGGGATGAAAACCACGGGGTAAACCTCCAAGGTCAGGTTGCGGTGGTGTGTGGCGGAATGGCGCTGAGGTGTCGTCCACCAGACGGCGGTCTCCTTGAGTTAACCTGATTAGATGCCTTCAGGTGGGTGCCTGGAATGTCCTATTTCTAAGAGAGGGTGATCACCTGTCTCTGTTATCATCTGAGCTAAAGCTTTTGAACAAAGGTATTGCAGCACTCTCCGAGGTTTGGAGACCGGATAGTGGCGAGATCATGGTGGGTGGTTACATCGACCATTGGTCTGGTTGCTCTGATGGTGACCATGCCCAAGGAGTTGCTGTAGCTGTTGTATTTGGTTCAATAAGCTGACTCCAATGATAATTGAGGTTGCATCGGTCAACAAGCATCTTATGAGACCAAGAATTCGGCACTCCTTGGGTGTTGTTTCCGTGGTCTCTGTATATGCTTTGACCGAGGCGAGTGATCTCATGAAGGCTGCACTCGAGTCTGTGGTGTACAGTGCCCAAGGCAAAATACTCTACTCGTCTTGGGGGATTTCATTGCATCGATTGGAACTGATAGGGATGGTTATGAGACATGTGTTGGTCCCCATGGGTCTGGAACTGTGAACCAGAATAGCATGAAGTTCCTTTACTTTGCAAGAAGGCATGAATTAGGGTGGCTGGTTCATGGTTTCAGCACCCACAGGCTCATCGCTAGACTTGGTATTCCAATGCTGGAGGTGTGGCAAAGGAGTTGACCATGTGCTTGTTGATGTTCGCTGGTGGATTATCCAGAACTGCAGGGTCTGCCAGAGTGCTCAGTTCCTCAATACCAACCACAGGTTTGTGGTAGCAACTCTGGAGTTGCAGCTTAAATCTGGGAGTATGGTCCCATCCCAGCCTAGGCTGGATGTTGGCAAGCTCAAGGATGAGAGGGTGGCTGTGAACAGGCTGAGTGGGAATTTGAGGAGGGGGGGTTCTGGGTGCTTTGGGGAATCCTGAAGATTTGTGGAGTACCTTCAAGACCACCGTCCTTGATGTTGTTTGTGGATGTCTTGGAACTCACCGTTGGGCAAAGAATAATTTTGTCTCTCAAAGAACACTGGATACCATTGACCAGTCAGAGGGCTAGGCTTAATGGCAGAGCTGAGCTGTTCAGGGAGATGAGGCGTAAAACTGTAAGTGCGCTGAGGGTGGACAAGGAGGCCTATGTGCGAGGAATCTGAAGGGGGTAGAGCATCACCTGTGGTCAAGTGATTCTCGTCCTGCTTACAGGGGAATTCGCACATTGCATTCCTCCAAGCTCATCCCTCGGTGTACCACAGTTAGAGCAGAGGGTGGTGGACTCTTGACAGAGGAGTCTGAAGTGA
>NC_140963.1:3798399-3825899 GCF_056783735.1 Eptatretus burgeri
CGTTTTTAAGATTGATTTTTTTCTATACCCGTGTATTAATCACACCCCCAACTTTTACATTTTTTGCGGATAAAAAAGTGCGGTTTATACACTGGAAAATACGGTACTACTGTTCAGCCTGACGGAGGTTTGCGCTCTCCTGTGTGCCATTCTATTTCATTGTTTCACCAAGTGTCGCTCTTTGAGCATTTTGCTTTTATCCATTTTGGTTTGTCTGTTTATGAGTAAAAATTATGAAATGGGAATGGGAAGGCTTTCTGTGTTGCTCATGTGTGGCTTTTGCCTTTTTTGTTTTTCTAATCAATACAGAGTCCAGGCTTATGGACGAGCCACAACACAGAATGTAACATGACGTAGCGGAATAAAAAGAACAGTAGAAAGAGGGGGTGGATGAACATACCAACAGCCAGATGGAGGGACAAAATAGAGGAGGACTTTGAGGGATAAGAGATGTGGGGAAGATTGAGAGCAAGGGGAGGAAACTCAGTGAGTTACAATGCTTTCAATGCGGTGCTTATGATTGGTGAAAAGGATGGATACAGCCACAAACTCTCAATCACAGAAGTGGAAGGAAAACAGTTAACCTGGAAAAGGGAGGGGTTGGATAGGGGCTAATGAGGGTAAAAAAGATCATGGTTGTAAATTGGGGGTGACCTGAGATAGTGGTGAACAGCTGTCTTGAAGACTTAGAGGGAAGAATGAAATTGAAGAGACTGAGGAAGTTGATTGCACAGGTGGAGAAAAAAAATGGAACAAATGAGTGTAGGTGAGCAGTGATTCTAGATTTTGGGAATGTCACCAAAAGGGGGTTACTCGTAAACCATGTGCACCCTGCAGAAACCTGGGGAGAACAAGCACGGATAGGGTAGGATGTGCAAGACCTGAAAGATTGGAAGAAGACAGAAACACCACCGACCTATCTGCGATGTGAACATCATCCGCCTGGAAACTAAGCTTCAGCACAGGAGATTCCAATGATTTTGAAAGTCTTGGTTTCCATGGCCTCAAGCTGAGCAAGGTGTGAGGCAGGGAAACCAGCCCAGAGGGGAGAACTCCATCAAGCTGCAGATGAAGGCCTTCCAAGCAGATAAAAGTTCAGATATGCCAAGGAAAGACTTTGCATGTCAGTGACTGGCTTTGGAGGCAATTTAGATATGTGGTTTGCCCAAGAAGGATCATGGCTGATAGTGAGGTTCAAAAGTTTGAGTGACTGAAGTTTTTCAAGAGGATTGTTAAGGACGTAGATGGGAGGGTTCACCAGACAGTCTTTCCTGAGAGACAAGGTGAGGTTGTGAGATCTGTCTATTTATACAATAACTTGAAAATGCTTGAGTCAGACAAGCTGAAATTTTGCAGAGCACTTCGATGCCAATCAAGGAAGTGCTCATTAAATTTTGTTCCAGTTCTACAATTGGACACTGAAGGTGTCCAATTGGCTTCCGGTTCTGGGTTTGGAGAATCGGCAGGTCTCCTTCAGGGCTCTCTGCTGACGATCTCAAAGTTAAGTTTCCGGTCGTTATCTGTCCCGTTTTAACTGTTTATTTTCTCACCGACATGTGACTGTGTTCCTAGTTCGGTTTTGTTTCAAAAATCCTGGTATTTTGTGAGTTTTCGTTGAACTTGTCTAAAGCCGCTGTCACACCTTGACGTTTTAGCCAGCGTATGGCAACGTCTCAAAATGTATGTAAAACGCTGGTGTACGCTGAACTATTGATGTTTTTTTTAATTTTTGGGCGTATAATAACGTGTTGGACATATGCATAACGTATTAGTAACGTTCACAGAACGTTTTAATCACATATAGATAACTTATACCAACGAATGCTGAGCGTGTTGTCGGCGTTCACAACCTATGCCCAACGATAGTCTAACTTATGCATAGCACGCGGCAGCGTATCGCCGATGATCACGTGGCGTAGGCTATTAATAGGTTGTGGCTCGACGATTCAAATCATAACCGCACTAGACATCGAAGTGTGAAGCCGCTGTCACACCTTGACGTTTTAGCCAGCGTATGCCGACGTATGAAAAATTTGCCAAACCAAGCTGGCACACGTCGAATACGTTATGGGTAAGTTTTGTATACGTTAAGAGCACGCTGGCATACGTCGGTGTACACCGAGTACGTCGAGAAATTTTCAGCATGTTGAAAATTTCTCGACGTACTCGATGTATGACACACATTCCGCATATGCTGGCATAAGTTGTATGCACGCTACGCGATCGTTGACACACGTCGACATACGTTACTTGTACGTTACTCATAAGTCGAAACACGTCAAGGTAATGGTTAGCGTCAGTGTTCCAGACTCCGGTTTTTTTTTCTTCTTCATCGGTATGACGGTTATGATTTAAATCGTTGAGCGGCAGCCTTTTAATTACCTTCGCATTCTGCGAAAGGTTATGTTTTGGTCGGCGTGTATTTATTTATTTATTTATTTATTTGTAATCTTGTGATTCGTATAACTCAAAAAGTATTAAACCGAATTGCATGAAATTTGGTGGGATGATTGGTTATTAGCCAGGAAGCATTCGATTAGATTTTGGGATCATTCGGGTCAAAGGTCAAGGTCACGAAAAGGTCAAAATCGTCTTTTTATGATAACACGGTCAATTTTTATTCAATTTGCATGCAACTAATGCCAAAATGTTCAGAATTCAATGCCTCATCTTGTGATATGCAATATGACACAATGACGCCCATACTCTTGTTACCGGTTAGGGGTCAAAGGTCAGGGGGGTCACGACCTTGAAAAATATGCGGTTTTTGTCATAACGCGGTCAATTCTTGTCCGCTTTACATGAACCCAGCACCAAAATGTTCAGAATTTAATGCACAATCTTCTGACACAATGACGTCATAACACATGTCACCGGTTGGGGTAAAATGTCGGGGGGGGGGGGGTCACGCCCTTGAAAAATATGCGGTTTTCGGCATAACTCAGTCAATTCTTATTCGATTTGCATGAGACCAGTATCAAACGAGATCACCTTCTCTTGTTGAAACGTTGTATTCACCGAGCTTGCGAGTGAAGACTCGCCAAAACGACGTGAGTTGATTGTTGTTTAGTCCGTAGCCTCCGAAAGTCGGGGGGGGGGGTCATGACATTAGAGATATGTGGTTTGTGTCATAAGACCATTCATATGAAACCAGTTCCCCACACTCATACCAAGAACAAAAAAAGTAGTGGCGGTGAAGGTATGCGCTCTATGAGTGCCCGTTCTAGTTATATTATATTATAACCGCACTAGAAATCGAAGTGTCAACATGACCGTCATACCGAAGAAATATAAAATTAAAAAAATAAAATAAAATAAAATTTTAAAAACCAGGGAGTCTGGAACACTGACGCTAACCATTACATTGACGCGTTTCAACTTACGAGTACCTTACAAGTAACGTGTGTCGACATGTGTCAACGATCATGTAACGTGCCTACAACACATTACTCATAGATTAGAAACAAGTTTTGGGTACGCTAAACATTACCTCGACGTGTTTCGACTTATGAGTAACTTACAAGTAACGTGTGTCGACGTGTGTCAATGATCGCGTAACGTGCCTACAACTTATGGCCAGCACTATGCGGAATGTGTGAGTCATACGCTGGCATACGTTGGGAAATTTCTAGCATGGAAAATTTGTCTAACAGCTCGGCGAACTACGACGTTTGCCAGCGTACTACGACGCATGCCAGCGTACTACGACGTATGCCAACGTGCTCTTAACGTATACAAACTTACCCATAACGTATTTGACGTGTGCTGGCGTTTTAGCCCAATTTTGCACACGTCAGGCATACTTTGGCTAAATCGGCAAGGTGTGACAGGGCCTTCAGTGAGGCACAGAATACCTGCAGTATACCAGCTCAATCTAACTCTGGCTCACTTAGCAGTTTGGCTTACTATATATATACACTTTGTTCTGCCCCCCTTGTGAGGCCATCTGTTTTCATGATTTACCCAACTTCCATCAGGTTTCTATTTGGATTCCATTCTCAGAGATAATTTTCTTTTGAGGTAACAACACCCCAGCACTGTTTTCTCTCCCTGGACTGGCAAAGCATTGATCTTTCATGAGCAAGAAGATCTGTTGTTGGTCAATGTGACAGGAAGATCTTTATCACAACATACCATCTTTTTGCTCTCCAAGCCAGATGTTCAGCAGTAAAGATAAATCAATAAAAATGAAAGTAACCTTTTTAAAAAAGGTTATTTTGACCGTTTAAAGTATTTCCACCAAAAATGGCTGTTTTTGAGTGTTGGGAGATGTTCAACAGCTCCACAATTGCTCCTCTGTTACTTTGAAACATAGTGGAGAAGGAACACCACGGCTGCACAATAATTTTGAGAGATGGAGTGTCCATGGATCGGCAGGACGGCAGGCAGCAGTCTTCTTCACAGGTGGTCCACTCTTATGGTCAACTCCAAGTGGCCCATGACGGTGCAAAGGCCCCCCCCTGCACTTCCTCGGCTATGAAGAGACCCCTCTCAACCCCCCAACCGGTCCAACAACACCCAACCCCTCTGTAGAATAGTGGATACATTTGAACAATTATGACTTAGGCATAGGTTATGAGGAAGCAAAGTTACTTTCCAAAACGACTCATACAAAGTTATTTTATGCACAAAAAAATTATATATATATATATATATATATATATATTTTTTTTTTTAACTAACTAGTGTTCGTAATGAACGACAAGAAAAATATAATTCTTTCGAACTGCAAGCCAGAGTAAAAATAAGAAAGTTTAAAATCCCAATATTTTCCAACAAGGCAATGTTTAGATAATATTTCTTCCCATCCCCTTTATTGGTGCAAGCAATTTGAGACACTCATCCAATGTGAGTTTGAGCAGTGGGTCAACACTCCCCTCAAGTTCACAGTACATTTCAGGTTCTATGGGTTGGGGAGAAAAAGAGGAGTGAATTATCGGGGAAAATAGAGAAGGTGGCAGTGTTGGCAGAGGCTTGACCACAGCAATCACAGCAGGCTTCCCCGGGACCGTCTCCGTTTTTGTTGTTTTCTTTGCTGCGGAAGAACATCGTCTCACGCACTCCCTGACTAGATTTTTAATTCAAGCGATGACAACAATCACAACTATGAATATCATGAGCCCTATGAACAACCAATGGATTATCCAGGCTCCCCAACTACCCAATATTCCCTTCAACCAAGATCCCATTGACCATCCCTTGTTAAAATCATGATATTTTGCACCTTCAGCTTTAATTTTCTCAGCCAAATTATCAATTTCTTCTGAATTATCTGGAATGTATGTGCAGCATTCCACCCCTATGACTGCACAAGTCCCTCCCTTCTCTACAAGAAGCATATCCAGAGCGATGCGGTTTTGCATAACGGTTGTCCGTATAGCTACCAGCTCGGCACTTGTTTTGTGAAATCCTTCACTGGTGGTGTTAGCCAATTTCTCCAATGATGCTGCCAAATTGATAATTTCTCTTGCACTTTTGCCAGCTCCATAAAAGGGGAATGCAATCATGAAAAACCTCTCAACTTCTGAAATGGCTCTTTTCGATCTGGCCTGTGGTATAAAAGGCGATTGGTCAGTGATCCGAATCCTGGGTAGTACAAATCCCAAATAGCATGATTCCTTCTATCCCACTGGTAGCCATGAGTATGCCTTATATCCACACACAAAATTTGTACCATTCAGGGGTGCCTGAGGTTTAACAAGGTTATTTGCTTCGATTTTTACAGGTATGGTTGTCCCATTAATTCGTCCTTTTATGGTAACCGTCTCATTACCATGTCTACCATAGTGCCGGCATGTTGACTCTCCTAAAGGGGCTGTCACACCTTGACGTTTTCGCCAGCTTATGGCAAGGTCTCAAAATGTATGTAAAACGCTGGCGTACGCTGAACTATTGATTTTTTTTTTTAAAGTTTTGGGCGTATTATAACGTTTTGGACGTATGCATAACATATTAGTAACGTACACAGAACGTTTTAATCACATATAGATAACTTATACCAACGAATGCTGAGCGTGTTGTCGGCGTTCACAACCTATGCCCAACAATAATCTAACTTACGCATAGCGCGGCAGCGTATCGCCGATGATCACGTGGCGTAAACTATTCATATAATAGGCTGCGGCTCGACGATTCAAATCATAACCGCACTAGACATTGAAGTGTGAAGCTGCTGTCACACCTTGACGTTTTAGCCAGCGTATGCCGACGTATGAAAAATTTGCCGAACCAAGCTGGCACACGTCGAATACGTTATGGGTAAGTTTTGTATACGTTAAGAGCACACTGGCATAAGTCGTAGTACGCTGGCATACATCGTAGTACGCTGGCATACGTCGTAGTACGCTGGCATACGTCATTGTACGCCGAGAAATTTTCAGCATGTTGAAAATTTCTCGACGTACTCGACGTATGACACACATTCCACATACGCTGGCATAAGTTATAGGCACGCTACACGATCATTGACACACGTCGACATACGTTACTTGTACGTTACTCATAAGTCGAAACACCTCAATGTAATGGTTAGCGTCAGTGTTCCAGACTCCCTGTTTTTTTTTTTTTTTGGGGCTTTTTTTTTCTTTGGTATGACGGTCATGTTGACACTTCGATTTCTAGTGCGGTTATGATTTAAATCGTTGAGCGGCAGCCTTTTTATTATATTATATTATAACTGCTCTAGAAATCGAAATGTTAACATCACCGTCATACCGAAGAAAAAAAAAAAAAAAAAAAAAACCAGGGAGTCTGGAACACTGACGCTAACCATTACCTTGATGTGTTTCAACTTATGAGTAACGTACATGGAACGTGTGTTGATTATCGCGTAACGTGCCTACAACACGTTACTCATAGGTTAGAAATAAGTTTCGGGTACGCTAAACATTACCTCGACGTGTTTCGACTTTGAGTAACGTACAAGTAACGTGTGTCGACGTGTGTCAACGATCGCGTAACGTGCCTACAACACATTACTCATAGGTTAGAAATAAGTTTCGGCTATGCTAAACATTACCTCGACGTGTTTCGACTTATGAGTAACTCACAAGTAACGTGTGTCGATGTGTGTCAACGATCGCGTAACGTGCCTCCAACTTATATCAACGTTATGCAGAAGGTGTGAGTCATACGCTGGCATACGTCGGGAAATTTCAAGCATGGAAAATTTGCCTTACAGCTCGGCGAACTACGACATATGCCAGCGTACTATGACGTATGCCAGCGTACTATGACGTATGCCAGCGTACTAGGACGTATGCCAGCATACTACGACGTATGCCAGCGTGCTCTTAACGTATACAAACTTACCCATAACTTATTCGACGTGTGCCAGCGTTTTAGCCCAATTTTGCACATGTCAAGCATACGTTGGCTAAATCGTCAAGGTGTGACAGGGCCTTTTCAGGGCACTTGAGGCCGATCCATCCCTCCCCTCGGTGTACGATCGTGTTTATTTGTATTTTCTCCCCATTACCTTCAATTTCTATCTTCCCCACTTTCCCAACGTCCCCCATCCCTCCCAACTAATCACTATTTCTTGTCTTAAATCCCCCAAAAAATAAAAATAACCTTTCCCCTTGCACACTCACGATTCTCGATCTTTCTTCTTCTTCCTCCTCCTGCCGGCACACCATCTTTATTCTACTGAGCTGACCCTCTCTCGCCATTACCTTCACGATTTCTTCCTTCAACCTTCCATTCCCGAATCTTTCCTGTTCTTCAAAAATACATCAAAAAATAATAATCTTCCTTGTATCCTTTCGATCTCAACACCTCCTGTCACCACGTCTGTCTCTCTCTCTCTCTCTCTCTCTCTCTCTCTCTCTCTCTCTCTCTCTCTCTATCTCTCTCTCTCTCTCTCTCTCTCTCTGTCTGTCTGTCTGTCTGTCTCTCTCTCTCTCTCTCTCTCTCTCTCTCTCTCTCTCTCTCTGTCTGTGTGTCTGTCTGTCTCTCTGTCTCTCTCTCTCTCTCTCTCTCTCTCTCTCTCTCTCTCTCTCTCTCTCTCTCTCTCTCTCTCTCTCTCTCTCTCTCTCTCTCTCTCTCTCTCTCTCCTCTTCCTGGTACTTTTTATAGACCCAGCAGCTTCACACTGCATGTACCGTTCCAAATTCACTACACACTTCCACAATTTTACTTCAACCTTCCCTTTTTCGAATGTTACGCAATCCTTATTTAAAATAAATAATTCCACTTTTGACTCAACACCTCCCATAGCCAATTGCTTCTCCCGTAACCACGTGATCTTTTACACCCCCTGCATTTACCGATCCAATTTCACCATTCACCTCACCATTTTTTCAACAACACTTCCATGACCTAATCTTATGAAAACTCTCTCAAACAATAACAATAATAATACTAATAAAAACGATCTCTTATAATGCTTCATCTTCCTCTTTCACACGTGTGATACTCTTTACTGTATCATAATTACTACTCTTCTTCTATTTCACCAGACTGCTCTCAATTCGACTTTTCCTTCATACCTTCCCTAAAAAATCCAACTGTTACAGCGTTTCTTCTCTCCATTCTCTGAATTTGCCTTTATTGCATCCATCAAGAAATGTGTTTAATGGGATCTCTGACCTAAAACTTTAAAAAAAACCCCAGTTTGCTATGAATGTTCGCTTTCCATCAACCATTCTTTTTTTCCAATTTCAGTGCCAACTCACCCCTCTCACCCCTCCCTCTCAAAGCAACCATCACACTCTTCTCCCTCCAAGCCTCCCTCTCACCTCTCTCAAAAACTCCCCCCTCACCTTTCTTCCTCAACTCTCCCCACTCACCCTTCCCCCACCATTCATCCCCCTCACCCACCCTTCTCAAAGTTGCCCCTCCTCTCATCCACAAAGCTGCCTCCTTCCACTACCCTCTCACCTCCATCCCTTCACTCCACCTCAAATCCTCAACCACCTTCTGCCCCTTCTCTTGTCCACCCTCTCCCCCAGCACCACAGAGCCTTTTCTCCGCCTCATCCGGCCTCCTCCCCTCGCTATTCTGCAATTCCCCACACTCCTTCAACAACACTCCTTACCTCCCCCCCCCCTCGTCCCTTGTCCTTCCCTCCCCCTCCCCTCTCACCCCCTGCACCCAAAGCCTCCTCCCTATTCATGAACAGTGTGGACCTCAAATATCCGGGGCCTCCGCTCAAACCTATCAGATCTTTCCATACAGGTTGCCACTGACAAATCAGACATAATCTGCCTCACAGAAAATTTCCTCCCCCAAGACGTGTCTGACTCCCAAGTATCTCTCCCCAGTTACTCCCTCCTCCGGTATGACAGACCTGAACCTCGTCCTGGTGGAGGAGTTGCTCTCTTCATCAAAGACTCCATTCCTCACTCACCCACACCCCCAGGAATACCTCTGGCTACGGCTTCCCCTCCACTCCCACCTCATGTTTATATGTGTACTGATCCGTCCACCAAACAGTGATGACTCCATCTACACCTCACTATCCGAAAACATGGACAAACTTCTATCTTCTCATCCAAACTCTCTCTTCCTCATATGTGGCGACTTCAATTGTCATCATGCCAGTTGGCTAGGTGTGGGTACCTCTCACCTGTCATGGCACTTCAGCAAAAGCTTTCTGTGACTCATTGGGACTGAATCAATCGGTCAACTTCCTGACCTGGATCTCAACCAATACAACTCCATCTCTTCTGGATCTGATTTTGACAAATTTCCTTGACAATATCTGCTGCTCTTCCGCTGCTCCAATCGGTTCTTCTGACCACATCCTTGTCAAAGTGGACATCTCTCTGGCTATTATCAGAGAACCACCTCACTGCCGTCGAGTGTGGCATTTCACTCAAGTCGACTGGCAGGGTCTCCAAGCAGCTATCAAACTTATAGACTGGTCTCCTATCGCTACTTTCTCCAACATCAACTCATCCTGGGAATTCTTTCAAAGAAACTTGCTCTCCCTCATGCACAGATTTATTCCCTCTCGTCTTCAGTTGTCCTACCCTTCCTCCCGCCCTTGGTTCACTGAAGCTTGTGGCGAGGCAGTTGTCCTGAAACAACTTGCCTTTGCCTCATGGAAAGCAAACCCAACTGAGGGTAATCTCAGTTCCTTCCATAAAGCTCGGAACAAGTGTGTATCTACCCTCAGGAGAGCCAGAAAACAACACCTTTCAAAGCTCCTGTCCAAACTTTCAAACCCCTCTCCCTCCTCCAAATCCTGGTGGCATATAATCAAATCTGTTTCTGGTGTTTGTTCCCCCTCCATCCCCTCCCTGACCTCAAATGGCCGCACTGCTGATACCGCATGTGAAAAGGCTGAATGCCTAAACTCGGTGTTTGCAGATAAATCTTGTGTCCAAAACCCATCGCTTTCTCCACCCACCTTACCCAGTTGCACCCAACTGTCCCTTGACTCTGTGTCCTTTTCTCCTGACAAGGTGGAGAGCTTGCTGTCAAACCTAAACTCAGATTCTGCAACCAGTCCAGACGGCATCAGCCCACGTGTCCAAAAAACCTGCGCTTCTGCTCTTGCTCACCCTCTCTCTGTTCTATTCACCCTCTCATTTGCTCAAGGTCATCTGCCCTCTGCTTGGAAATCAGCAAACATTACTGCCCTGCATAAAAAAGGTACAAAAACAGATCCCTGCAACAACAGACCAAATCAGCCTTCTGCCAATCATCAGCAAGGTTATGGAATCCATCATCGCTTCAGACATGAAATCCTTCCTCTTCTCCAATGGTTTGATTTCCGATCTTCAATTTGGTTTCAGACCAGGTCACTCTACCCTGGATATTCTGCTTCTGCTCTCCCAACAATGGATGGAGGTCCTCAATGCCGGACATGAAATCAGAGCCATATCCCGAGACATATCACGTGCTTTTGACACAGTCTGGCACCCTGCCCTGCTCACCAAACTCTCTTCCTATGGTATCCAAGGCCATCACACTCATGGCCCACAGACTTCCTCTCCTGTCGCAGTCAACGTGTGGCCCTAAATGGAGTTCTTTCATCCCCTCTTCCTGTCCAGGCTGGAGTTCCTCAAGGTAGCGTTCTGGGCCCTGTTCCTTTTCTGCTTTTCATAAATTATCTCTCCGCCTCTCTGGAAAATCCTCTTTATCTCTTTGCTGATGACTCCACCCTCTGCCGTACCATCTGTCATCCCTCAGACCTGCATGCAGCAGCTTCTTCACTCACTGCAGATCTGGGTAAAATCACAAACTGGTCCAATACGTGGAACATGTCTTTCGATCCGGACAATTCTCACACTCTCACTATGTCTCTCCGAAAGGACCATTTAGAACCCCCCCCATCCACTTTCTCAACAATCCTCTTGAAGAAGTCCTTTCTTTTAAGCTTCTGGGTCTCACTATCTGCCATGACCTTTCCTGGGAAAGCCACATTTCAAACCTCGCCTCCAAAGCCAGTCGACGACTCGGAATCCTCCGTCGTGCAAAGTCCTTCCTCGGCCCACCTGAGCTCCTGACCACTTACAAAGCTTTCGTCCACAACCTGATGGAGTACTGCTCTCCCTTCTGGGCTGGTGCTCCTGCCTCTCACCTTTCTCGGCTTCATGTTGTGGAAACCAAGGCATTTCGGATCATTGGCATCTCCCGCAATGAGTCTGAGTCTTTGGGCCTCTCACTCTCTCACCACAGGCTGGTCGGTGATCTTTCTGTCTTCTACCGTCTCCTCTGCAGCCTCACCCCTCCCCCCCCCCGCTCTCTCTGCGATTTGTCCCCATCACATTTCCGCAGGGCGCTCAAGGTCCGCCAAAAAACCCCTTCTGGTAAAACTACCAAAATCACGAATCACTGCTCACCTTCACTCTTTCATTCCTCTTTTTCCCTGCCTTTGGAATAAACTCCCTCACTCTATTCAATCCCATTCTTCCCTCCAGGCCTTCAAAGCAGCTGTTCACCACCACCTCTTATCATACCCCATCCAAATCCTCGATCTTTTCTACCCCCGATAATCCACCCAAGCCCACCTCCTTCAAATTCCCTGCTTTCCTTCCTGAAAGTTCCTGTAATGTCCATCTTGTATTCCCCATGTTCCCCACCCCATCCCTCTCCCTTTCACAGAACTCCTAATGTCTCTGTTCCCCACTGTTTTGTCCTTCCCACTCCTGCCCCTCTTGTCTCATGCCCCCCCCCCTTGCTTTGCTGTGCGTTGTGTGTTCGCTCTCATGCGAGCCTCAACAAGGTATACCAAAAAATGGTAATGTCGGTTCAAGGACAACGGTTTTCACAAATAACTCGAGAACAGTAAGGGGGAGGAAGGTGGAAGTGAGTGCACGCTTACTTGGTAAAATGTGTTTGAGGTAATTATTCTTTACAGACGACGTTTATTATATGAAAATTTAAATGCCTGCACATGTGTTGTGCACACTCCAACATAACATGCACTGAAATGTCTAAATTGTGGTGCAAATGCACAATGGTGTGGTCAACGCCCCAGGTTCCAGTTTGCTCGTCTAATTTTATCGGTTCGGACTGAAGATTTGGTTTCCTTTTTAAACATCTGAATAAAGAAAAATCTACCGTCATAAATATTGTTCATCCTTACATGTCTCTACTTCCATTCCTCATCACCATTTATTTTTGTTAATTAGCACGGTTCTCAAGCGAACCTCCCCCTCCCCCCCCCAAAAAAAACCATTAAACCTGATGATCTATCCCTTCTCTCAAGAGTTTTCTGACTTTCATCGTTAAAATTGAGATGATTCATGTCAAGATCCATCTTACCTCCTCCTTCCAACTTTTTGTTTTACCCCTCCATCATCCCTCTTCCATATTCTCCCTTACTCATTCATCCCATTTCCTAAGCTACAATCTCTCATCTTCTTTGAATATCTAACCACATTGACTCAGCAATTAGGTCTTTAAAAATATTCACAAACAGTCTACTCTTTGGATAATGGTATTAATGTGCACTGAAGCCTAAATCGAAGTACTGTACTGTACCGTTCATGGTTTATTGAAAAGTTTATGATACTTTTTCAGAAGTGTTGATAATCTAAATTGGAATTGTTGTCAATAGTAAAACTTTATGTTGATTTTATCTCTCGGGTGAAGGACAACGGTCACACCTTACACATTTGTAAAGATTGTAAAAACAAAATTTCAAGACATTGCGATCCCCAAAATAAAACAGAATAGTGAAAGCCTGCACTTTTTTGTTATGATTGTTGTTTAAAAGACAATATTGCATAAATTGTTTAAACTCACACTCACATGTGTTTATTGTCACCCCCCCTGCCCCACCTCACACACACACCCCATCCTTGTAGGGTGTGGACGGAAGTGTAAGGAACGACCAATGGAATTGGTGTTTGTGATCGACAGCTCAGAAAGTGTGGGGCCTGGTAACTTCCTTATCATTAAGGACTTTGTTAATGCCGTGGTGGACAAGGTCACAGTGGGTGACAATGCGACACGTGTCGGACTGGTGCTCTACAGCCTTGAGGTGCGCCTCGAGTTTGGCCTCAACCGTTACAGAACACAACACGAGATCGGGCAAGCAATAAACCGCATGCCATACTTAGGAGAGGGAACTTACACGGGGACTGCTATCCGAAAAGCAGTACAGGAAGGTTTCCGAGGTGCACGGCCTAGTGTGAAGCGCGTTGCCATCGTAATTACTGATGGGCAAACGGACAAGCGTGAACCAATAAAACTGGATATGGCAGTGCGTGAAGCACACGCTGGCAGCATCGAGATGTTTGCCATTGGCATCGCCAACATGAGTGACCCTGCGCATGGTGCTTTCCTTTCCGAGTTGAACTTGATTGCAACCGACCCAAACGATGAGCACGTGTTGCTTATTGATGATTACAATACACTTCCAGGTATGGTTGCTCAATGACTTCACTTATTTACATCATTGTTTTTTTCTTGTATCATGCTTTTTAAAAGGGGAATTCAAGTTTAACCTGGATGTGATATTCTGGAAAATCAAAAAAAATACAAGGAAGTTGATGAAACATCACCTATATCTCAAGGTATTCCCTTCCTGTAAGATCACATCTATCCCATAAAAGTGTCTGCCCCTTTATGCCATGTGTGTAGAAATCATTGACATGGGTATGCAACCATTTAACAAGGTGTGCATTGACCTCTTCATCTTTCATAAACTTAATGCCATACAGATGTTCTTTGGGTGCAACAATTGGCAATCAAGTATTTGTTTTTAATCAACTGAAACTGGGTGTCAAATGAGTCAAAAATTTCGGGGAAAACTCGTTTTGCAAAAGAAAATTCCTGGATTTATTATAAACGATCATTAAACCATATGCTTGTGAAAGTGGTCATCTCTCTGGCTGTCATTGGAGGACCACCTCAGTGCCGACGAATCTGGTATTTCACACAGGCTGACTGGCAGGGACTTCAAGCAGCCATCAAACTTCTAGACTGGTCTCCCATCTCCACTTTCTTTGACATCAACTCGTCCTGGGAATTCTTTCAAATAAATTTGCTCTCTCGCGTGCGCAGATTTATCCCATCTCGTCTTCAGCTCTCCTTCCCTTCCCTCCCGCCCATGGTACACTGAAGCTTGTGGTGAGGCAGTTGTCCTAAAACAACTTACCTTCGCCCAATGGAAGGAAAATCCTACTGAAAGCAATCTCATTTCCTTCCACAAAGCGCAGAACAAATGTGTGTCTATCCTCAGGAGAGCCAGGAAACAACATCTTTCCAATCTCAAGTCTGAACTCTCAAACTTGTCTCCCTCCTTTAAAACCTGGTGGTGCCTTGTTAAGTCTGTCTTTGGTATATACTCCCCCTCCATCCCTCCCCTCTATACAACTGGCACCACAGCCGATTCCACTGGTGAGAAGGCCGAATGCCTCAATTTTGTGTTTGCTTCCAAATCTTGTGTCCCTAACCCCTCACTCTCGGGAACCATCCTTCCTTGTCATCCCCAACTGCTCCTGGACTCTGTGTCTTTTGCACCTGAGAAGGTGGAGAAGGTTATTTCAACCCTCGATTCTTACTCTGCCACTGGACTTGACGGCATCAGCTCACATGTCCTAAAAACCTGCTCTGCTGCTCTTTCACATCCTCTCTGTGCCATTTTCACCCTGTCATTTGCACTTGGTTATCTTCCATCTGCTTGGAAATCCGCCAACATCACTGAATTACTTAAAAAGGTGCAAAAACTGATCCTCTCAACTGGAGATCCATCAGCTAACTTCTATTCATCAGCAAGGTCATGGAATCCATCATCACAGTTGACATGAAATTATTTCTTTTCTCCAACAACCTCATCTCAGATCACCAATTTCGATTCAGACCAAGTCACTCCACCCTGGACGTGCTGCTTCGTCTCACCCAACAATGGATGGAGGTCCTCAGTTTCAGACATGAGATCAGGGCTGGCTCTCTGAACATATCTCATGCTTTTGAAACAGTCTGACATCCTGCCTTGCTCTCTAAACTGTTTGCAATAGCATCCAAGATCAACTGCACACATGGCTTACTGACTTCCTCTACGCTCGGAGCCAACTTGTGCCTCTGAATGAAATCCTTTTATCTCTTCTCCCTGTCGAGGCTGGAGTGCCCCAAGGCATTGTTCTTGACCCAGTTCCACTCCTGATCTCCATGAATGATTTCTCTGACAGTCTGGAAAATCCTCTATCTATTTACTGCTTACTCCACCCTCTGCCATGGCATCTCTCATCATTCAGACAGACAGGCTGCAGTCTTTACCCTCTCTTCAGATTTTGAAAAAAACTAAAAGCTAGTCAAACACTTGAAATATGTCTTTCAATCCTGACAAATCTCAACACTTTCGTGATCTCTCTCTCTCTCTCTCTCTCTCTCTCTCTCTCTCTCTCTCTCTCTCTCTCTCACTGTCTCACTCTCTCACTCTCTCACTGTCTCTCTCACTCTCTCACTGTCTCACTCTCTCACTCTCTCACTGTCTCTCTCACTCTCACTCTCTCTCACTCTCTCTCACTGTCTCTCACTCTCTCTCACTCTCTCTCACTGTCTCTCACTCTCTCTCACTGTCTCTCAGTGTCTCTCTCACTCTCTCACTCTCTCTCTCTCTCTCTCTCACTCCTTCACTCTCTCCCTCTCTCACTCACTCACTCTCTCACTCTCTCTCTCTCTCACTCCCTCACTCACTCACTCACACTCTCTCTCTCTCTCTCTCTCTCTCTCTCTCTCTCTCTCTCTCTCTGTCTCTGTGTATCTCTCTTTCTGTGTCTCTTTCTCTGTGTCTGTCTCTCTCTCTCTCTCTCTCTCTCACTCTCCTCTCTCCTCTCTCACTCTCCTCTCTCCTCTCTCACTCTCCTCTCTCCTCTCTCCTCTCTCTCCTCTCTCTCCTCTCTCTCTCTCTCCTCTCTCTCTCTCTCTCTCTCTCCTCTCTCCCTCTCTCTCTCTCTCCTCTCTCTCTCTCTCTCCTCTCTCTCTCTCTCTCTCTCCTCTCTCTCTCTCTCTCCTCTCTCTCTCTCTCTCTCTCTCTCCTCTCTCTCTCTCTCTCTCTCTCTCTCTCTCTCTCTCTCTCTCTCTCTCTCTCTCTCTCTCTCTCTCTCTCTCTCTCTCTCTCTCTCTCTCTCTCTCTCTCTCTCTCTCTCTCTCTCTCTCTCTCTCTCTCTCTCTCTCTCTCTCTCTCTCTCTCTCTCTCTCTCTCTCTCTCTCTCTCTCTCTCTCTCTCTCCTCTCTCTCTCTCTCTCTCTCTCTCTCTCTCTCTCTCTCTCTCTCTCTCTCTCTCTCTCTCTCTCTCTCTCTCCTCTCTCCTCTCTCTCTCTCTCTCTCTCTCTCTCTCTCTCTCTCTCTCTCTCTCTCTCTCTCTCCTCTCTCCTCTCTCTCTCTCTCTCTCTCTCCTCTCTCTCTCCTCTCTCCTCTCTCTCTCTCCTCTCTCTCTCCTCTCTCCTCTCTCTCTCTCCTCTCTCTCTCTCTCCACTCTCTCTCTCTCCTCTCTCTCTCTCTCTCTCTCTCTCTGAAAGGACCATCTGGCAAATCTTCCCATCCCCTTTCTTAATAATCCTCTTGAGGAAGTTCAGTCATTCAAACTCCTGGATCTCACTGTCAGCCACGATCTTTCTTGGGCAAATCAAAATTGTGACAGCCAATTTTGAGTTTCGGACTAAAATTGGGCTAAGTATTGAATTTTACTTTGTTTTGTGTTTAAACCCACGTCAACTATTGGCAAGTAATCTTGTTCCATCCCATTTTGAGTGGATGCACTCAGCTTGTGTTCTGCTTTACATGTCCTCTAAATTTATGTCTTATCCAGCCATCATATGCGTTGTTCAAAAAGTATAAAAAAACTATCATTCCAAAATGTTGTACATCACTTTTTTCTTTTTAGAATTGTCCTTTTTTTCTCAATGTACTGTATATTCCATGTATTTTGTGAGAATGCATTACTGAAGAACCCACAACAAAACCACACCAAACCACACAAGTTGTTTAGACCTATCAATTTGTTTGGAGTATCAATATACACCAGTAGCATACTTTATCTTAGGTTAGTGTGAAAGCCTCATGATAGTTTGGTTTACACTTGTATATAAATGCTCAAACTGGTTTAACTATGACTAATGTAAATGAATGAACTGGTATAAAACTAATGTCTCAACTTCCATTAATGTCACCTTCCCAAAATCTCAGGAGTGATGAACACACCCAGTACAATGTGATCGTGTAACTTCAGTAACTGAGATATGCATTTCACATTTATACACAATACAGTGATCATTTGTTAAAACACAACAAAGTGATTAGTGATTTATATACAATACACCGATTCGTGATTTAAACACAATACAGTCAGGTCAGGTATGGGAGCATGTGCCAGAGCAGCGCGTCGCTGCGTCCACTTTCTGCCGGTACTCCAGGGGCCTCCGTCTGGCCACCCCCCAGGCAGATGTCTGGCCCATCCCCATCTCCTTGAGATGCCGATCAGCCTGCTACAACCACGAGGCACGTGGTCGGCCTATTGACCTCCTCCACTCACGAGACTCCCTCGCTGAGAAAATCTGGTAAGCAGGATCAGCGGCAGGAAAACGAGCCACATGTCCATACAGCCGCAGCTGACGCTCACGGATTATGCAGGTAACAAATCTCATTTGAGTCTCTCTCAGCAACCGATCGTTGGCCGCAAAGTTCGGCCAGCGATAGCCAAGGATTCTCCGAAGAGACCTGGTACCAAAGGAATGAAGTCTCCGTCTCAGATCGCTGGTCAGAGTCCAAGTCTCACATCCATAGAGTAAGAATCAAATCACCAAGGACCTGAAGACTCAGACTTTCCTACTCCCGCACAGGTACCAGCAGCGCCTCACCCCATGATCCAGTGAATCGATGACTCCCCATGCCCAACCCAGACGTCTGGTGACCTCTGACTCACAGCCAGCAGAGACATGAATATCACTGCCAAGGTAAGTGAATCTCTCCACGACCTCAACATCCTCACCACAAACAGGTACAGACAAGGACAGCAGCATCCAAGATGTCATTAAAAGTCTGGATCTTAGTTTTGACCCAGGAAACCCGTAATCCCAGCAGCTCCGACTCCTCAGTGAGCACTTCGAGGGCCCCCAAAATGATATTTAAAGTATCTGCAAAGATGACTGCATCATCTGCGAAATCAAGGTCAGAGATCTTCACATTCCTAAAAGATGCACCACAGCTTGATCTCTCCGACATCCTCCCCAGAATCCAGTCCACACAAGTGCTGAAAAGTGTGGGGGCCAGTACACACCCCTGATGAGCTCCAGTAACAACTGAAAGTAAGTCAGAGATGGTACCACTACATCTCACAGCACTCTCAGTACCAGAGTAGATTTCAGACATCAGATCGACCAGTTTTGGTGGCACCCCATGAAAACCAAGAATCCTCCAGAGGGCATCCCGATTCACTGAATCAAACGCTTTATGGAGATCAACATACGCTGCAAGCAGCCCCTGCCGAAACTCTCATCCGTGTTCGGTGAGGACCTGAAGAGCAAGGATACAGCCAATCGTTGACCTCTTTGGTGTAAAGGCTGACTGCTTTGGACGCTGTAGCTCAAGCAGATGGTGGCGAACCTTATCAAGAATTATCCGAGCAATGACCTTGCCCAGCACTGAGAGCAGCATCACCCCTCGGTAGTTGTTGCAGTCTTGGTGATCACCCTTCCCTTTCCAGAGAGGGACAACAAGTCCCCTCTTTCAGCCAGTGGGGATGATGCTTGTGCTCCAGGCAGAGCAAAGAACTGCATGCAACGACATGAGTGCAGCATTTCCACCAGCCTTAAGAAGTTCAGCATGGATGGCACAGATCCCTGGAGCTTCACCCCATTTCAACCGGTTCACCGCAGCCAGTTTCCTCAAACAAAAGTGGACCACAGTTGATTGGAGGGTCAGCAATAGGGATTGTAACACCCCTGACGTCCAACTCGACAGCTGGTGGATCAGCCTGGTTCAACAGCTCAAAAGAACCAGCCCATCGGGCCTTCACTTCGGACTCCTCTGTCAAAAGCCCACCACCCTCTGCTCGAACTGAAGTACACCGAGGGATGGGCTTGGATGAACGCAATGTGCGAATTCTTCTGCAAGCAGGACGAGAATCACTTGACCACAGGTGATGCTTTACTCCCTCACAGACTCCTTGCACATAGCCCTCCTTGTCCACCCTTAGCGCACGTACAGTTTTACCCCTTTGCTCCCTGAACAGCTCAGCTCTGCCATTCAGCCTGGCCCTGCGACTCTGGTCAATGGTATCCAGTGTCCCCTGAGAGACAAAATTCTTCTTTGCCCTACGGTGAGTTCCAAGACATCCACCGGCAACATCAAGGACACTGGTCTTGAAGGCACTCCACAACTCTTCAGGATCACCCGAAGCACACAAGCCCCCCAAATCTCCACTCAGCTTGTTTGCAAACTCTTCAGCTACCCTCTCATCCTTGAGCTTGCCAACATCCAGCCTAGGCTGGGATGGTACCATTCTCCTGGATTTAAGTTGCAACTTAAGAGTTGCCACAACAAGCTGGTGGTCAGTATTGAGGAACTGAGCACTCCGGTAGACCCTGCAGTTCTGGATCATCCTCCAGTGACCATCAATGAGCACATGGTCAATCTCCTTTGCCACATTGCCAGCGTTGGAATACCAAGTTCAGCGATGAGCTTGTGGGTGCTGAAGCCATGAACCAGCCACCCTAAGTCCACGACTTCTTGCAAAGTCAAGGAACTTCGTGCTATTCAGGTTCACAGTTCCAGACCCATGGGGACCAACACATGTCTCATAAGCATCCCTATCAGTTCCATTCGATGCATTGAAATCCCCCAAGACTAGAATAGTATCTCGTCTGGGGCACTGATCAACCACAGACTCGAGCGTGGCATGGAATGCGTCCTTCACGGTGAGATCACTCGCCTCAGTCGGAACATATAGAGAGACCAGGGAAATGTCACTGAAGGAGTGATGAATCCTTTGTCTCATAATATGCTCGTTGACCGGTGTTACCTCGATTATCATTGGAGTCAGATTATTGGACACAGCTACAGCAACTCCTTGAGTATGGTAACCGTCAGAGCAACCAGACCAATAGTAGGTATAACCACCTGCCATGATCTCGCCACAATCAAGTCTCTGAACCTCAGAGAGTGCTGCAATACCGATACAGTGATTAGTTATTTATACACAATACAGTGATGATGTATTTATGCACAATATAGTGATGATGTATTTATACACAATACAGTGATTAGTTATTCATGAACAACCCAGTAATTATGTATTTCTACACAATACAGTGATGGATGATTGATATACAGTGATTGATATACAAATCTCATTTGAGACTCTCTCAGCAACCGCTCGTTGAACACAAAGTCCGACCAACGATAGCCAAGGATTCTCTGAAGAGACCCGGTCCCAAAGGAATTAAGTCTCTGTCTCAGATCCCTGGTCAGAGTCCAAGTCTCACATCCATAGAGCAAAACTGGAAGCACAAAGGACCTGAAGATTGGGACTTTTGTCCTCCTGTACAGGTACCGGCAGCGCCTCACCCCATGATCCAGTGAATCCATGACTCACCAGGCCCGACCCAGACGTCTACTGACCTCTGGCTCTCAGCCTGCAGAGACATGAATATCACTGCCAAGGTAAGTGAATCTCTCCGTGACCTCAACATCCTCGCCACAAACAGGTACAGACAAGATGGCAGCATCCAAGATGTCATTGAAAGCCTGGATTAAAGTTTTGACCCAGGAAACCCGTAATCCCAGCAGCTCTGACTCCTCATTCAGCACCCCGAGGGCCCCCAAAAGGATATCTCGAGTCTCCGCAAAGATGACTGCATCATCTGCAAAATCAAGGTCAGAAATATTGACATTCCCAAACGATGCACCGCAGCTTGATCTTCACGACATCCTCCCCAGAATCCAGTCCGTACAAGCGCTGGGCCAAATCTCTTGTACGCATACAAATCTCACCACTATCTGGTCTCTGAACCTCAGAGAGTGCTGTCATATCTATGTCCAAACGCTTGAGCTGAGATGATAACAGAGACAGGTGATCATCCTCTCTTTGAGATAAGACATTGCAGGCAACCCACCTGAAGGGATCGCCTCAGGTTAACCCAAGGAGACTACCTCTCACAGTGATGACACACAGCGACAATGCAGTGATTCGTTATTTAGACACAATACAGTGGTTATTTTTTATGTGCAATGCAGTGGTTCTTTAACTCCATTGAATTATTTGTGTGAATTTACTGTTTACTTCAAGTAAGTTCATGCAAACAATATTTTACTCTTTTTATAGGGTCTTTCCCAGATATTGTGAGGAAGTGTTTCTGACAATAAGAAAAGTGACAGGACAGTGCCACATTGTAAAGGAGGGTTTCTTGTATTAAAATAGACGATGGTGCATTGCAAAAAAGGTTTTCTTAGACTAAAATAGACCATGATGGATCGTAAAGTGGGGTTAGTGAAATTAAACGACCATGAAGCATTGAAAACAGAGTTTCTTGTATTAACACAGACCATGATGAATTGTAAAACAGTGTTTCTTACATTAAAGTAGACCATGATGAATTGTAAAACAGGGTTTCTTATATTAAAAGAGACCATGATGAATTGTAAAAGAGGGTTTTTAGGTCATCTCCACCGGAATGACCTAATAAAGCCGGACCAAATGTCTGTCCGTCAACAATTTTTCTTTCCGATCTTGATGAAACTTAGTATGTGGGTCGAGGTCGATGAGTGATACCCAACGACATATTTTTCCCGGATTCGAGGTCAGGGTCAAGGTCACGAGGTCACGGAAGTTGTGAAAGCAGCCATTTTCAAAACCTATCAAGTCTGTCATTTTAGGAGATATCTGGCAACGGTTCATCGATTATGATAGTAAAAAACATTATAGAGATGACCATCACACCCACATGGGGGTAATTTTTTATATTACAATCGACCACGATGCATTGTAAAAGAGGGTTTCTTATCTTAAAATAGACCATGATGAATTGTAAAAGAGGGTTTCTTCTATTAAAATAGACCATGATGCATTTCAAAAGAGGGTTTCTTATATTAATACAGACCATGATGAATTGTAAAACAGGGTTTCTTACATTAAAGTAGACCATGATGAATTGCAAAACAGGGTTTCTTATGTGAAAAAATGGACCATGATGAATTTTAAAAGAGGGTTTTTTAATATTAAAATAGACCATGATGCATTGTAAAACAGGGTTTCTTATATTAAAATAGACCATGATGAATTGTAAAAGAGGATTTTTCATATGTGCATGGCTCACAAAGTGGGTATGCTGTGGTATGTTTGTGGGAAATTCCACATTCAACTATTATGAGGTATTTAGACAAGCCATCAATGGTCAGAAATGAAAGTGGACATCTTGGGGAACCTGTAGAAACTGGCAATATCATACTCTCCATTTCCCTGTTTTATTAAAGATGAATTAAAGCAACTGAATATGGGTATTTTAACCTTAGAAATGTTACAGTTTGATTGGTAAAATTGTTATTTTACTGTAAGTTTCTTATGTGACTTATTTTGAGTGTAGTGACTCACAATGTGAACTTTGGTGTCTCTTTTATGTTTTGATGATGTTCTGTCTCCCTATTTGGGTTTTCTGGCATCCACTCTATCTGATGAAATAATGGATTCGAACATAACGCTTCGTGTCCATTGCGTCGAGAAAAATGAGTCCAGTGTTGATAATGTTTCTTATGATTTTTATTCCAAATATCCCTTAATTTATTGTAAATATGACAAGAGTCTCACGGCAGAAAAATATAGATGAAAATTGTGATCAGAAAAATAAAATTCGGACCGCAAGTAATCCCGTCTTGATTTTCGTGTTCGTCCCGTTTTGTACGAATCATCATCTCTCGTCAGACGCAAATAACGCGAGCATTAGAAAATCTTGCCGTCTTACAAACTTCCCCGACTGATGGATATAATAGGCACTTGCAAGCGTGTCAGCACATTTCCATTGGCCATCGAGCGCAGCGTTTGTCTTCGTGTCCGTGTCTTTGCGAGAGCCGTAACGTACGAATCCAGCGTGAGGCCGCCGAGCCGAACGAAGTGACTCGCATTTGTCTGATAATTCTTCATTTTAACCAACGCTATAATTATTTTGGTGCTTCATGAGGATCCGAGAGGTGAGAATTATGTTTTTCTTTTCATGTTTAAAGTGATTATTTTCAACTGTTCGAAAGAAATAGATTCTATTTTCGCGTTATTTTTCGCTTACAAGTGTGGCTTTTTCGGCTACTGAACTCGTCTGTGTTTTCTTCATAATTTATAACATCGGACTCTCTCAAAATGTGTTGTTTTTTTCTTTTTCCTGTCACATATTGAGCCTGTTTAAAAGGGCAGAGTAAAAATTATCTGTTTCTTATCCCAAAATATAATATTTACGTTGTTTTTTTTCATCTGATTCCGTACATAACGCTGACGCCAAACTCGAAATTCGAACATGTATTTACAGTGTTGTATATATTCAGTGGTAACTTTAAAACCGGACGTGCTGCAAGTCTAAAAACTTAGATTTAGCGATTTGAATACATGCAGATTAACATAATGGGTTGCATTTCATGTTTCCCTCAACTTTTTTTTTGCCCTTTGTGTAACAGTATGTGTACCCACTTGGTGAGCCAGGCACATATTAAAAGAGACCATGATGCATTATAAAACAGGGGTTCTTACACAAAAATCGACCATGATCCATTGTAAAACAGGGTTTCTGAAATTAAAATAGACCACAATGCATTGTAAAAGAGGGGTTTTTTATTTTAAAATAGGCCATGATGCATTGTAAAAGAGGGTTTTTGAAAAAAAAAAAAATAGACCATGATGCATTGGAAAAAAGGGTTTCTTATATTAAAATTGACCATGACGAATTGTCAAAGAGGGTTTCTTATATTAAAATAGACCATGATGCATTTTAAAAGAGGGGTGTTTTATGTTAAAATAGACCATGATCAATTGTAAAACATGGTTTCGTATATTAAAATAGACCATGATGCACTGAAAAACAGGGTTTCTTGTATTAAATAGACCATGATGCATTGTAAAAGAGGGTTTGTTGTATTAAAATAGACCATGATGCATTGCAAAAGTGGTTTTTTTGAATTAAAATAGACCATGATGAATTGTCAAAGAGGGTTTCTTATATTAAAATAGGCCATGATTAATTGTAAAAGAGGGTTTCTAATGTTATAATAGATCATGATGCATTGTAAAAGGGCATTTCTTATGTTAAAATAGACCATGATGAATTGTGAAAGAGGGTTTCTTATATTAAAGTTGACCATGATGCATTGTCAAAGGGGGTTTCTTTTATTAAAATAGACCATGATGAATTGTGAAAGAGGGTTTCTCATTTTGAAATAGACCATGATGCATTGTAAAAGAGGGTTTCTTAAATTAAAATAGACCATGATGCATTGTAAAAGAGTGTTTTATATATTAAAATAGACCATGATGCATTGTAAAACAGGGTTTCTTGAATTAAAATAGATGATGATGCATTGTAAAAAAGGGTTTCTTGTATTGAAATAGACCACGATGAATTTCAAGTGGCTTTATTTTTTTAAAACAGACCATCATGCATTGTAAAAGAGGGGTTTTATATTAAAATAGACCACGATGCATTGTGAGAGAGGGTTTCTTGTATTTCAGGCCCTGTCACACCTTGACGATTTAGCCAGCGTATGCCGATTTATGAAAAATTTGTCTAAAACGCTGGTACACGTCGAATACGTTATGGGTACGTTTTGTATACATTAAGAGCACACTGAAAAACACTGCCATACGTCGTAGTACGCTGGCTTTAAACGTTGTACTTTTGGGTTTTCCTCAAATTTTTTCATGCTTGAAATTTTACGAAGTATGCCGGCGTATGACTCACACGTTCCGCTACGCTGGCCATAAGTTGTAGGCACGTTATGCGATCGTTGACACACGTCGAAACACGTTACTTGTAAGTTACTCATCAGTCGAAACACGTCGAGGTAATGTTTAGCGTGCCCGAAACTTATTTCGAACCCATGAGTAACGTTTTCTAAGCACGCTACACGAACGTTGTTCACACTTTGCAACACGTTACTTGAAAGTACTACTACTACTCCTACTACTACTACTACTACCACCAACATCGACATCACTAAATTCTCTCGAACTACTACTGCTACTACTACTACCAACATCGACATCACTAAATTCTCTCGAACAACTACTACTACTAATAACATCGACATCACGAAATTCTCTCCAACTACTACTACTACTGCTACTGCTACTGACATTGACATCGACTCAACATGGAGTCTGGAACACTGACGGGTTCCTCTTGTGAAGCCCATTTGTATATACCAATTCCCCTAAACGCTGCCAATACGTCATTATACGGTAGCTGTAAGTTACAAACACGTTCAGTAAGTTCTGTGGTCGTCCGGAAGACGTCAATCAAATTTGTCTACATACGCCAATGTGCGTTTGAGATACGTTACACATTGGTTCAAAGCATGCAATTAATAGGTTCAAAGCACGTTACTTGTGGGTTAAAAATTAAGTTTCGGGTATGCGAAACATTACCTCGACGTGTTTCGACTTTGAGTAACTTACAAGTAACGTGTGGCCGACATGCGTAAACGATCGCGGAGCGTGCCGAGAACTTATGCCAGCGTATGCGGAACTTGTGAGCCATACGTTGAGAACGTCGTAAAATTTTCAGCATGCTTGAAATTTCCCGACGTACTCGACGTACCACATCATATGCCAGCGTACTTCATTGTTTTTCAGCGTGCTCCTAACGTATACACAACTTACCCATCTCGTATTCGACGTGTCCAAGCGTTTTAGACACATTTTTCATAGGTCGGCATACGCTGGCTAAATCATCAAGGTGTGACTGCGATGTTGACACTTCCAATTTTCAGGCGGTTATGATTTAAATCGGCGTGCGGCAGGTTTTTAACAGAGAATGCCACGAGTTCGTCGGCAATACGTGCAGCGCGCTACGACTAAGTTAAACTATCGTTGGGCATCGGTTGTGAACGCCGACAACAGGCTAAGCATTCGTTGGTATAAGTTATCTTTAACATAACGAAACGTTCTGTGCCCGTTACTAATAGGTTATGCATACGACCAACACGTTATGAATACGACCAAAACTTAAAAAAAAAACTCAAAACTTCTGCGTACGCCAACGTTTTACGTGCATTTTTATACGTTGCCATTCCTGGCGAAAACGTCAAGGTGTGACAGGGCCCGAAGATAGACCATGATGCATTGTAAAAGAGGGTTTCTTATATTAAAATAGGCCATGTTTAATTGTAAAAGAGGGTTTCTAATGTTAAAATAGATCATGATGAATTGTAAAAGGGCATTTCTTTTGTTAAAATAGACCATGATGCATTGTAAAAGAGGGGTTTTTATATTAAAATCGACCACGATGCATTGTGAAAGAGGGTTTCTTGTATTAAGATAGACCATGATGCATTATAAAAGAGGGTTTCTTATATTAAAATAGACCATGATGCATTGTAAAACAGGGTTTATTGTGTTAAATAGACCATGATGCATTGTAAAACAGAGTTTCTTCTCTTAAAACTGCCACAAAAGGTGTCGTGACTTTGAGAGATCACTTTAATGCACTAAACTCAATTTTCCTTCAACGTGCGATGGCCTGGTGGGATTATTTCTCATGAGCTCATTATTTATGTGATAAACCTTTTATATTTTGTAGTCATGGTTTTTATTTTTGTTGCTGTTGTTATTCACAGTGTTGGAGTCAAAACTAGTTCGCCAATTATGTGAGGATGATCACAGAGCTTTAGAATCTGTGCTCCTGAAAACTGACTTTTACTCCACTGATGGCACCAATGCTTTGGCAAGCACCTACATCAGTCAAGAACTGCATGATCACCATTTGGAAAGACACGTTGGAGGCCGAGGCGAGGCGGTCGGCTCCCAAGTGTTGGACCATCAGCAGGTTACACTTCTTCAGCAAATAATATTTTTTTACAGAACACGAAGTAGAGAATTTTTCACATGAAGTTGATTGTATCTCAAC
>NC_140963.1:3864975-3872475 GCF_056783735.1 Eptatretus burgeri
CGTGTGTGGCCACCATTGTTTTGGATGCAGGCAGTGCATCGTCGGTACATAGTCTACCAGTCTTTGGATGGATTGCTGCTGGATTCTGTCCCACTCAGTCCTCAATGTCTGAAGCCATCTGACTGGGGACCATCTGCCTGTCCTGCCTTGCAGTGGTGACTCTTGGCCTCCGTGATCGAAGTCTATCATCTGCAGAGTTGTGGAGGGTGTCTCTGTCCACCAGGGCCGGTATCGTCTGGTGTGAACAGCCAAGGTGACGTGCCACCTCACGGTAGCTCAATCCGCCTTGCAGTATGCCCAAGGCACACTGCCGTTGATCCCTTGACAATCCTGGCATGTTGATTGAAATGCCCATTTTGCACTGGCCTTTTTAAAGCCAATATCAAGACATCACGTGCAGCTCATTAAAATCATCCCTTACCCCTTGGCTAATCACTGACAGTCAAAACGGCTGTTCAACAGCTGTGAAATGAAGTGACCATTGAAGGTTCAAGTGACCATCCGTGACCGTTTTGTCTCACAGTGAGGACACTATTGTCCACAAATAAGTTCACACATTTACTACACGCAGTGTTATTGTTGATATTTGAAGGTTTAAAAGGTGGTAAGTTTCTTTTGCGTTTCAGTATATGTTGGCGCTAATTGAATAATTGGCCATTAAAACTAAATTGCGAATAATCGTAACTGCGATATGCGAACTTCCGGACAGTGAGGACTTAACTTCCGGACTTCCGGACAGTGAGGACTTACTGTATTCTTTCTTTCTCGATTTCTGTACTGTCTCGATCTCTTTCTCGATTTCTTTCTCGATTTTCTTAAACACAATGCCCCAATCCAGTCGTCGTTTACGACAGCGAAGGAACGGCCTGTGTGGTTGTTTGAAAGTTTTTTTTTTTTTTTTGGTTTGCACATATGGTCACGCACGTACGACCACGCGAGAGCGAAGGAACGGCCTGTGTGGTTGTTCCTGGCAAGCGGTTTAAATTTTTTTTTTTTTTTTTGCATGTACGGCCAAGCACGTACGGGCACGTACTTGTACATATAAAAGACACATGAACCACTCTTAAACAATACACATGATACGTACTCAATCCAAGATCACTTCCACTCGGTATTCAAATAAACAGTTTGTTGATATTCAGATCATTTGCTGTTGGTGAAACAAGATGTTGAGGTATGGATGGTTTGAATGGCTTCATATCCCTTGCGCTATGAACTTGAGTAGTTACCTGCATGGTTGTTATGAGTAGTTACCTGCATGGTTATGGGTAGTTACCTGCATGGTTGTTATGGGTAGTTACCTGCATGGTTGTTATGGGTAGTTACCTGCATGGTTGTTATGGGAAATTACCTGCATGGTTGTTATGAGTAGTTACCTGCATGGTTGTTATGGGAAGTTACCTGCATGGTTGTTATGGGTAGTTACCTGCATGGTTGTTATGGGTAGTTACCTGCATGGTTGTTATGAATAGTTACCTGCATGGTTGTTATGAGTAGTTACCTGCATGGTTGTTATGAGTAGTTCCCTGCATGGTTGTTATGGGTAGTTACCTGCATGGTTGTTATGAATAGTTACCTGCATGGTTGTTATGAGTAGTTACCTGCATGGTTGTTATGAGTAGTTACCTGCATGGTTGTTATGGGTGGCTACCTGCATGGTTGTTATGTGTTGTTCCCTGCATGGTTGTTATGGGTAGTTACCTGCATGGTTGTTATGAATAGTTACCTGCATGGTTGTTATGAGTAGTTACCTGCATGGTTGTGATGAGTAGTGACCTGCATGGTTGTTATGAGTAGTTACCTGCATGGTTGTTATGAGTAGTTACCTGCATGGTTGTTATGGGAAGTTACCTGCATGGTTGTTATGGGTAGTTACCTGCATGGTTGTTATGAATAGTTACCTGCATGGTTGTTATGAGTAGTTCCCTGCATGGTTGTTATGGGTAGTTACCTGCATGGTTGTTATGAATAGTTACCTGCATGGTTGTTATGGGTAGTTACCTGCATGGTTGTGATGAGTAGTTACCTGCATGGTTGTTATGGGTAGTTACCTGCATGGTTGTTATGGGTAGTTACCTGCATGGTTGTTATGAATAGTTACCTGCATGGTTGTTATGAGTAGTGACCTGCATGGTTGTGATGAGTAGTTACCTGCATGGTTGTTATGAGTAGTTACCTGCATGGTTGTTATGGGTGGCTACCTGCATGGTTGTTATGAGTAGTTCCCTGCATGGTTGTTATGGGTAGTTACCTGCATGGTTGTTATGAATAGTTACCTGCATGGTTGTTATGAGTAGTTACCTGCATGGTTGTGATGAGTAGTTACCTGCATGGTTGTTATGAGTAGTTACCTGCATGGTTGTTATGAGTAGTTACCTGCATGGTTGTTATGGGAAGTTACCTGCATGGTTGTTATGGGTAGTTACCTGCATGGTTGTTATGGGTAGTTACCTGCATGGTTGTTATGAATAGTTACCTGCATGGTTGTTATGAGTAGTTACCTGCATGGTTGTTATGGGTAGTTACCTGCATGGTTGTTATGAATAGTTACCTGCATGGTTGTTATGAATAGTTACCTGCATGGTTGTTATGAGTAGTTACCTGCATGGTTGTGATGAGTAGTTACCTGCATGGTTGTTATGGGTAGTTACCTGCATGGTTGTTATGGGTAGTTACCTGCATGGTTGTTATGAATAGTTACCTGCATGGTTGTTATGAGTAGTGACCTGCATGGTTGTGATGAGTAGTTACCTGCATGGTTGTTATGAGTAGTTACCTGCATTTTTGTTTTGAGTAGTTATCTGCATGGTTGTTATGAGTAGTTATCTGCATGGTTGTTATGAGTAGTTACCTGCAGTGTTGTTCTGAGTAGTTACATGCATGGTTGTTATGGGTAGTTACCTGCATGGTTGTTATGGGGAGTTACTTGCATGGTTGTTATGGGTAGTTACCTGCATGGTTGTTATGGGTAGTTACCTGCATGGTTGTTACGGGTAGTTACCTGCATGGTTGTTATGGTTGGTTACCTGCATGGTTGTTTTGCGCTTCACTCATTTTATTATGAACAAAACGTCTGAAAGATCACGTGACGTGCACACATCAAGCATCACAGGCACACGGAAAGCAGCGTCAAGGTTTCTCTCAACCCCCGAGCCGTCACAGAGCTCGTGTTGAAGTGCGCGGTCCCAGGAGTACACCTGCCAGGCGGAGCTTCGACCCAGAAAAGGGGGAGGGGCTCGCAACACGCATCGTTTCCATGGCAACGCTTGCCTTTACCACTGTCGCTGAGGAGTTGGGGCACCGTGGGCTCGATAGGGGGGAAAGTGCCAACAAGGCGCGGCCAAGGACCATCCCCGAAAGGGCTCGAGTCGTTTACACACACCGAGTCCAGAGTCTGTGAATATGGCGTCCTGGAAGATAACGATTTACTAAACAACCCGAGGAATGATCGACAGATCCAGGAAATTAAACGCTCCTTCATTTGGTCAGCGTGCAAGGCCCAAGGGATATTTTACATCAACATGACGATGTCGTCCTCTTCGGTCCACACTTCGTGTGCGACATCTTCCAATACTAGTTTGTAGTTTGCTGTGATTCTCTCGGGATGTGACCCTCGATGTGAACACCTTGAAACACTGGGGTGTCATATGGGTGGAGGGGGAGGAAATGAAGCGAGAGAAAGTGAACCTTTCCGTTGGAGTTAAAATACCTGGTGGTGCAGGTAATGTAAGAACAGACGTGTCATTGGAGCTAAAATACCTGGTGGTGCAGGTAATGTAAAAACTGACGTGTCATTGGAGCTAAAATACCTGGTGGTGCAGGTAATGTAAAAACTGACGTGTCATTGGACCTAAAATACCTGGTGGTGCAGGTACTGCCAGAATAGACACGTCATCGGACCTAAAATACCTGGTAGCACAGGTACTGAAAGAGCAGACGTGTCATTCAACCTAAAATACCTGGTGGTGCAGGTAATGTAAAAACTGACGTGTCATTGGACCTAAAATACCTGGTGGTGCAGGTCCTGCCAGAATAGACACGTCATTGGACCTAAAGTACCTGGTGGCACAGGTACTCAAAGAGCAGACGTGTCATTGGTCCGAAAATATCTGGTGGTGCAGGGACTGACAGCACAGACATGTGATTGGAGGTACGACCCCCAAGTCTTCATGGGTTTGGGGGGTGGGGGGAGGGGGGTGAAAAGGTGACATGATAATATAAAAAAGCAGAAAAGGAACGTCTCAATTCGAGGAAGGTAAAGAAAAGGAGTAAGGAATGAAGGGAGAGATGAGTAAAAGGGGAGAATCCTGTATTTGGGGGTGTGTGCAAGAAGAAGAAGAAGAAGAAGAAGAAGAAGAGTGCGTTGAGGGCGGAGGAAGAACACGGGAGGTGTGGCTGAGTGTGTCGCTGTCCGTGGTAGTGCGATTACCAAGGAACCGCACTCGTGAGGTCGTTGCGGCGAAAGCGCCACAGACCGGCAGACGACGGCGACAGATTATCGACCGATCAGTTTCCCGCCAGCTGATGTTTTTTGTCAGAGATGGTGGACAGGGCTGATGAGGGAGCAGCAAGCACGGGAAGCGTGGAGAGCGAGTGAGGTCGATCAGGGCGCGGGATGGTGGTGGGGACGATGGGACGTTGGTCCCACGGATCGGGGATATGGACGGGACATGCTGCGTTTGACGGTCCGAGCGGACTCTCACAGCCAGGCCTCGTAGCAAGCGGCCGGGCCTGGGCCGACGGGCTGGCGCGTGTCCCTGCATGCTAACAGCCCGGGCGGCCCATTCAGGAGCCATTGACGTCAGAAGGAGCCATTGAGTACGGATCGCGCCCGCACGGAGCCGACAAGTCCTTTCTTCCCCCCTTATGTTTCGAGCAAGGATGCCTCAAGGTTAAGCGCAGGATCTGCAGCGAAGTCGTCAACACGCACGGTGAGTCGTGCCGTGCCGTTCGCCGTCGTTACCTGGTCATCATGGCACATCTCGACAATGTAATAACGTACGGGACAGGACAAGGCGGCACTTCATCGAAACGCCGCATCGAATATACCGGCCATTTGCCCCTCCCATGGCCCTTCCCTCCCCATATTCTTTCTTGGCATCCTTCTCCCGCCTATTCCCACCTTTCTTCGCGCCTCCCCCGCCACACCTTTTCCTGCGACTTTCCCCCAAGCCCTGCCCCTCTCTGCCCTGAACTGCTCCAGCTGGTCATCACTGCCATTGTCTCGATGAGAGAGAGAGAGAGAGAGAGAGAGAGAGAGAGAGAGAGAGAGAGAGAGAGAGAGAGAGAGAGAGAGAGAGAGAGAGAGAGAGAGAGAGAGAGAGAGAGAGAGAGAGAGAGAGAGAGAGAGAGAGAGAGAGAGAGAGAGAGAGAGAGAGAGAGAGAGAGAGAGAGAGAGAGAGAGAGAGAGAGAGAGAGAGAGAGAGAGAGAGAGAGAGAGAGAGAGAGAGAGAGAGAGAGAGAGAGAGAGAGAGAGAGAGAGAGAGAGAGAGAGAGAGAGAGAGAGAGAGAGAGAGAGAGAGAGAGAGAGAGACAGACAGACAGACAGACAGACAGAGACACGCACAGACATAGACACAGAGCACGTAGTCATACACAATGCTGTGTAACAGTGAGAGATTGATTTCATCATGTGCCGCAGCAAGGTTTCACACTGAGGGACGACTGGACTGTCCGTCCGTGCGCTTGTCCTCCGACACTGACATCTCAGCTCAGGCGTGTCCTGTGTCCATGTACGCCCTGTTTACAAGAGTTCCCTCACAAGGAACTTCAACGCAGGACGAGGCCATTCGACCCATCAAACCTCAGCGATGATTACCAACCTATGGTTGTTTATGCGTGCTTCATCTTTTTCAAATAATAAGCGTCAAGCAAGTTAGCAGCACAGACCATTTAAAAAATTTTCTGTACGACTCAGTCGGGGTTCGAACCTCCGACCGCCCGGTCTCAGAGCGGACGCACTGAACAGATAACATTTTATGACGAATCAATCTTGTCGTTTCCTGTTTTTTCCAAATTCTTGAATTCACGTCTTCATTGCAAGTCGTCACCAGACGTTTTGAGATGCAGCCCGTACAGGCAGACGACCCTGGTTCTGCTCATGACGGCCGTCGCAGGCTTCCTCGACCCGAGAGCCGGAATGTTCCACAGAGGTTAAGTATGCCCTGGAAGCATGGCTCAAGTACACTTTCACCTTCATCATCTCAGGTGCACAACAGGTAAACGTTCAAATCGGTGAGCTCTATCAGGAGACGCTTCAAACACATCGAGCGTACTCACTGCAATAATGTGTGCGGAAAATCACCTCGAGCGCAGCGCGTCACCCCCAGCGCTGCACGTCAACCGGTTGCTTTCGTGGACAAGCACAGCTCGAATTCTTCTGGCAAAGGTGTTCACTTTTATTTTTAAGATGAAGGAAGCATTTTGATATTGTGCAGTTCTTCTTACATCACAACATGGAGATATATTTTAATAATATATTGTAGTCTTCTATTAGTTTCGAGTTATGTCGTTCACACAATTTTGGTTGCTAGTTTTATTTCCATTTTGATTTCCAAATATATGTATGTGTATATATGTGTATATATATATATATATATATATATATGTATATATATATATATATATATATATATATATGTGTATGTGTATATATATATATATATATATATATATATATATATATATATATATATATATATATATATATATATATATATATATTGTTGCGAATTCGCGCCCGCCAGTGTGCGGACGGCCATGTAACTCGGATCGCGGCATATCACCCACCGGACGGACAATTCAGTCGTGACCCTCCGGGAACTCCTTGGCGGGTTTCGTTGGCACGACGTTGGGAGTGGGGTGGGAACGGGGCCTCCTTTTGCACTATCTCAGCGCGGGGGAAAGGGGGAATTGTTGATGCCCTGGGGGAGGGAGATGGCTGGCTGGCTTGGGTCCCGCGATGAGATGAGCGATTCCCCACACCGTAACCTCGTCGCCGACCGCCGTCCTCGCCTCGGACCCGAGCTCCCTTGCTTGCAGTTTCACCACGACTCTTCTCCGTTCTGCACTCTCCTCACCCGACCGACCCGACTTTGCCACTCTCTTTTCCAAACTCTCCCCAGCCGACTCCAGAACCCAACTCTCTTCATTCGCCTTGCGCTCGCCTTCTTTATAGGCTGGCAGGAGCATCTAATATGCAAATATACAGATCAGAATTACCTCGGGAGCGGAGCCACGCTCGCCCATTGGTCGGAGGAAACGGGGGCGTGAACCTCCCCTGATCCTAGAATTTGCATATATCGACTTCACACACACGCGCCTGGAGGCGGGGCCAAGCCGCCCCGCGCTCGCTAATTGGACAGAGGAGAAGTGGGCGTGAAGCGTTTCTGATCCGAGTTTTCCCCTCGGAAAGGCCGCCATTTGCGCTCGCGGCTCGGTGCGTTCAGCACCAATCGCTGAACAGGCCCAAGACAGCCCGACGTTCAGCGTCCACAGGTG
>NC_140963.1:3899975-3916975 GCF_056783735.1 Eptatretus burgeri
ATCGCCCGGTCTACCCTCCGTGTGGGTACTTAGGTAGGTCGAATTTGGCGAGCAACCCTATCCCACGCGGGGGCCGATTGGCACGATCGTGGTGAGGCCGAAAGGTCCACCTGTGACTAGTTCCCGGCGTTAGTCCGAGAGGGTCACGACGGGATTGTCCGTCCGGTGGGCGACGTGCCGCGATTCGAGTTACGTGGCCGTTCGCACGCCGGCGGGCGCGAATCCGCAACAATATATATATATATATATATATATATATATATATATATATATATATATATATATATATATATATATATATATATATATATATATATATATTTTTTTTTATGTTGTCTCTAGAAATATCTTATATATATATAGAACATATGTAATATAATTTCTATAATATATATATATATATATATATATATATATATATATATATATATATATATATATATATATATATGTATATAATAGATTTCATATGTATTAAATATATAAATCAATATATATATATATATATATATATATATATATATATATATATATATATATATATATATATATATATATATATATATATATATATATACAGTATATAAAAAGTCTGGTGTTGGCGCAGTGGTTCGGGCAGTGGCTTGGGACCCAAAAGGTCCTGAGTTCAAGCCCTGTTGTGACACTGAATTTATATATATATATATATATATATATATATATATATATATATATATATATATATATATATATATATATATATACATATATATATATATATATATATAAACCAAGTCGAAAACACCAGGGGGTTGACTCAGCCTGCCATCCTTCCGAGGTGGGCGAAATGAGTACCAGTTGTACTGGGCCCGGTGTATGCCCCGGTTAGAATAGGTGTACCATATCCCTGTGTGTCGTAAGAGGCGACCAGGGTTGTGTCAGGAAGGGCATCCGGCGTAAAAACCTATGCCAAATCATTATGCGGACAACAAAACGAATTTCCATACCGGATCGGTCGAGGCCCGGGTTACCAACGACTGCCACCGGTACCGGTGGTCAGCAGGGTACCGGTGGAAATTGTGCTACTGCTGGGCGAAGGAGGAGAAGGAGATGAGGAAGGCGAGTCCGGAGGCAGTGGGAGAGGGGGAAGGGTAGAAGTGTGCAGGTGAGAGTGGGAACTCTGAATGTTGGGACGATGACTGGCAAAGGGTGAGAGTTGGCTGATATGATGGAGAGAGGAAAGGTGGACATACTGTGTGTACAAGAGACCAAGTGGATGGGGAGTAAGGCTAGGAGCATTGGAGGTGGTTTCAAACTGTTCTACCATGGTGTGGATGGGAGGAGAAATGGTGGCGGGGTAATCCTGAAGGAAGATTATGTCAAGAGGGTATTGGAGGTGAGGCGAGTGTCTGACCAAGTGATGAGTGTGAAGTTGGAACTTGAAGGGGTGATGATGAATGTCATCAGTGCATATGCCCCACATACGGGGTGTGAGATGGAGTATAAAGAAGATTTCTGGAGTGAGTTGGATGAAGTGGTGGAGAGTGTATCCAAGGATGAAAGAGTGGTGATTGGAGCAGATTTCAATGGGCATGTTGGGGAAGGGAATAAAGAGGATGAGGAGGTGATGGGTAGGTACGGTCTCAACAAGAGAAATGTGGAAGGGCAATTGGTGGTAGAGTTTGCAAAAAGAATGGAAATGGCATTGGTAAATACGTATTTCAAGAAGAAGGAGGAACACAGGGTGACATCCAAGAGTGGAGGAAAGTGCACACAGGTGGATTACATCTTAAGCAGGAGATGCAACCTGAAAGAGATTAGTGACTGTAAGGTGGTGGCAGGGGAGAGTGTAGCTCGACAGCATCGATTGGTGGTCTGTAGGATGACTTTAGAGGTGAGGTTGAGGAAGAGAGTGAGGGCTGAACCAAGGACCAGATGGTGGAAGCTGAAGGAGGAAGACTGTTGCGTGAAATTTAGGGAGGAGGTGAGACAGGCGTTGGATGGTGGTAAAGATGGGTGGGATGATTGGGCAACTACAGCAGAAGTGGTGAGGGAGATAGCTAGGAAGGTACTTGGTGTGACATCTGGACAGACGAAGGAAGATAAGGAGACTTGGTGGTGGAACGAGGAAGTACAGGAAAGTATAAGGAAGAAGGGGTTGGCGAAAAGGAAGTGGGATCGTCAGACAGATGAAGAAAGTAGGCAGGAGTACAAAGAGTAGTGGCAAAAGGCAAAAAGAGAGGTGGCAAAGGCCAAGGAAAAGGCATGTTTTTTACAGCCATTTTTCCCTGCTGTGCAGGGGTTTGGCAAGGAAAAGACATGTGACGAGCTGTATGAGAAGTTGGATACAAAAGAAGGGGAAAAGGATTTATAACCGATTGGCAAGACAGAGGGACCGAGCTGGGAAGGTTGTGCTGCAGATTCGGGTGATAAAGGACGCAAATGGGAATGTGCTGACGAGCGAGGAGAGTGTGTTGAGAAGGTGGATGGAGTACTTTGAGGAGCTGATGAATGAAGAAAATGAGAGAGAGAAGGTTGGAAGAGGTGGAGATGGTGAATCTTTAAGTGGGGTGGATCAGTAAGGATGAAGTGAGGACTGCTACGAAGAGGATGAAAAGTGGAAAGGCGGTTGACCCAGATGGTATACCCAGATGGCACGGAAATGCTTAGGAGAGATGGCAGTGGGGTTGTTAACAAGATTGTTTAATAAAGTCTTGGAAAGTGAGAGGATGCCGGAGGAGTGGAGATTAAGTGTACTGGTTCCGATTTTCAAGAATAAGGGTGATGTGCAGAGCTGTGGAAATTACAGAGGGATAAAGCTGTTAAGCCACACCATGAAGGTGTGGGAAAGAGTAGTGGAAGCTCGGTTGAGAAGAGAGGTGACGATCTGTGAGCAGCAATTTGGGTTTATGCCAGGAAAGAGCACCACTGATGCAATGTTTGCTTTGAGAATGTTGATGGAGAAGTACAGGGAAGGTCAGAAGGAGTTACATTGTGTGTTTGTGGATTTTGAGAAAGCTTATGATGGGGTGCCAAGAGAGGAGTTGTGGCATTGTATGAGGTAGTCGGGAGTGGTGGAGAAGTATGTGAGGATCGTGCAGGATATGTATGAGGACAGTGTGACAGCGGTGAGCTGTGCGGTAGGAATGACGGACCGGTTTAAGGTAAAAGTGGGATTGCACCAAGGATCGATTCTGAGCCCTTTCCTGTTTGCAATGGTGATGGGCAGGTTGACGGACGAGATCAGACTGGAGTCTCCATGGACTATGATGCTCGCGGATGACATCATGATCTGCAGGGAGAGTAGGGAGCGGGCTGAGGCGAGCTTCGAGAGGTGGAGGTACGCACTGGAGAGAAGGGGAATGAAAGTCAGTCGGAGTAAGACTGAGTACATGTGCGTAAATGAGAGGGAGGTTGGTGGTATGGTGCGGTTGCAAGGAGTTGAGGTGGGGAAGGTGGATTGGTTTAAATACTTGGGATCTACTGTCCAAAGTAACGGAGAGTGTGGGAGATAAGTGAAAAAGAGAGTGCAGGCAGGATGGAGTGGTTGGAGAAGAGTTGCAGGAGTGATCTGTGACAGAAGGGTAGCTGCAAGAGTGAAGGGGAAAGTATGTCAGACGGTAGTGAGACCAGCTATGTTGTATGGTTTGGAGGCGGTGGCACTAACAAAAAGACAGGAAGTGAAGCTGGAGGTGGCAGAGTGAAAGATGCTGCGATTCTCGTTGGGAGTGACAAGGATGGATAGGATAAGAAATGAGTATATTAGAGGGACAGCGCAGGTAGGACGGTTTGGAGACAAAGTGAGAGAGGTGAGATTGAGATGGTTTGGACATGTGCACAGGAGGGAAGCGGAGTATATCAGGAGAAGGATGTTGAAGATGGAGCCGCCAGGCAGGAGAAGAGGAAGGCCAAAGAAGAGGTTCATGGATACGGTGAGGGCGGACATGCGGGTGGTTGGAGTGTCAATGGAAGATGTGGAGGATAGAGCGAAATGGAGACTGTTGATCCGCTGTGGTGACCCCTAACGGGAGCTAGCCGGAAGAAGAAGAAGAAGAAGAAGAAGAAGAGTATATATAGTACATATATATATATATATATATATATATATATATATATATATATGTATATACATATATATCAACTCTTCCCTTGCTCTTCTCACTTTTTTGCTCAAATTAGTGGAGTCGATCTCGTTTTTTACTTTTGGTTGGAAGCACCTTCTTCTTTTTCTTTAAAAATGTGTAATTGCAACTGCCCCAATTTTATGCCAAATTGATATATATATATATATATATATATATATATATATATATATATATATATATATGTATGTGTATATACATATATATGTATGTATTTTATATGTAGGTATGTATATGTATACGAGGTCCATCTAAAAAGTAATGGGACTGACTTCACAGAAATTTTATTCCAAAAAATATATTGAAATCACAGCTTGTCCCCTTCAAAATATTTTCCTTCCAGTCTCACACACTTGTCCATCCTCTTCTTCCACGCTTCGATGCACCCCTGGAAGGCTTTTCTGGAATCCTCCAGAGCTCCGTCGTCAGGGCCCTTTTGATGGCCTCCACATCAGGAAATCGGGTCCTCTTGATCACCCCCTTGAGCTCGGGGAAAAGGAAAAAAATCACAAGGGGCCAAGTCTGGGGAATATGGGGGTTGCTCCAGAGTTGGCACATTCCTCTCAGCCAGAAACTGTTGGATGCTCAGGGCACTGCGAGCAGGGGCGTTGTCATGGTGGAGCACCCAGGTGTTGTTCTACCACAGATCCCTCCACTTGTCCCGGACTGATCTCACGAGGCGCTGGAGGATCTCCTTGTACATGTATTGATTCACTGTTTGACTCTGTGGTGGAAACTCGAAGTGGATGATGTCCTTGATGTCAAAAAACATAATGAGCATCACCTTGACCTTTGACTTCGACATCCTTGCTTTCTTTCGTCTTGGTGATGCCGGGCTTTTCCACTGACGACTCTGCCATTTGGTCTCGGGATCATATTCGAATATCCACAATTCATCACCAGTAATGACTCTCCCGAGCAGGTCTGGATCGTCCTTGAGGCGCTCGATAATGTCTTGACAGACAGTGACTGCTGTTTCTGGTCCTCGGACAACAGCTTGGGGACCATCTTTGTGCCCACCTTGCGCATTTCGAGATTTTCAGTGATGATGCTCCAGACAGTGTCCTTGTTGATGGAAAGTGCTTCAGCAATCATCCACACCGTGAGTCGACGATCTGCGAGCACCTTCTGCTTCACACGCTCGATGTTGTCCGCCGTTCTTCTCGTTGAAGGTCTTCCAGACCGTGGATCATCTTCAACCTCCTCCCATCCCTCTTCAAACCTCTTGTGCCATTCAAATGCACGTGTACATGACATCGTTTCTTCCCCGTAGACTTGCTGCAGTATTGCGAAGGATTCGGAAGGTGTTTCGCCAAGCTTGGCAAGAAGCTTCAGATTGGCTCTCTGCTCACGACTCATAGCGCGTAGACTCAGACTATTCAATGTGTAAAGCACGGCCTGTAAAAATCACACAATGAGTGCAGTCAAACATCACCAATCATATGTATTGCTGGAATGTTGGGAAAAGACTGTGACGCAACCTGTTCATTCAAGTTGTGTAAGTGGAGCACACAGCAGGCTCAGTCCCGTTACTTTTTAGACGCACATCATATGTAAATAGGTATATGTATCTGTATATATATTATATATGTATGTGTATATATCTATATATATATATATATATGTATATATATATATATATGTATATATATATATACATGTATATATATATATATATATATATTATATATGTATGTGTATATATCTATATATATATATATATATGTATATATATATATATATGTATATATATATATATATATATATAATCAGGTTAATGGTGTCTGTCTGTCCCACCCTGAAATGCAGAAATGCTCCTCAGAGAGAAAAAAAAATGAAGTTAAAATTGCTTCAACCCAGGCGGTGTATCGGCAACGGACCACGACCTTGATCGCTCCCATAATTATTTTTTTCTTTGCTGTTAAGAAATATATAAGCAAGCTGTTAGCTTCTTTCAACTAACATTTTTGAGCTTTTTCAACTAGTGCAAGAATACAGGGCTTCCTGCTTTAGCTTATATGGAATTGAATTCTCGATGAGGTGTTGTCATCCTGCACCATCCGTCCGTCTCCCATTTCAACTTCTCTGTCCAAACCGCTATGCTGACCGATCCAGCTGAAATTTGGCCACAAGGTTCTGCTCCTGACTGGTAACGGGAATTGCAAAGCTTGTTCTGGTCATGTGACTACAAGTAAGTCAAAATTGCGGACTCAGTAAATTCCTTCAAAAATCTTCTTCTCCTGACCGACCAGTCAGAATGCTACCAAATTTGGGTTACAATAGGCCAGAGCCCAGATAAGCTACAGGTCCAGTGGTCCCTTTTTTCTTCTTCTTCTTTATATCATAGTATTTTTTACCACGGGCTTCTGCTGGTGATCAAATAAATGCCTCGTTTATTCTTCTAAATTGTGAGTCTGAGCGGTGGAGGTGGAGATTTACGAGAGGGTCAGAGTGGGGGAAATGGAGTGTGTGTGTGTGTGCGTGTGTGTGTGTGTGTGCGTGTGTGTGTGTGTGTGTGTGTGTGTGTGTGTGTGTGTGTGTGTGTGTGTGCGCGCATGTATGCATGTATGTGTGGGAGGGGGGGCATGGCTACTGATGAGAAATTTTGATATTATTTTCATGTCGGATATCGAATGAAGGACGGGCTCGTCAAAGAGATCCCTTTGTGTGGAACCGCTGTAGTGTGCTGCAACATCTTCGTCAAATCGAGCAACCTGTCTCAGACTTTGCTTGAGTTTGCGTGTTGGAGGTAAAAGGCCGTTGCTTGACTGACAGCCTCTTTGCGAGTCAGCAAAACAGGCGTTAATGCAGCTACATTTGAACGGCCAGGAAGGCCTCTGCAAGGTGGGATCAGTCGTGGAATGCTCAGCTGGATTGAACAGCCAGTGATTGCTGCGTTGTCATATGCAACGCTGCAATTAGTTCCATGTTGGTGTCCTCACAATGAATTGGAATGCGATTTATGAAGTGAGGAATAAACACAAAGCAAACAGTCATTTTCAAGGCCTTTATTTGCGTCTTACATCTACAATTTGAAATGTACAATCCAATTCACCCACCGTGGTGTGAAAATGCAAATGCAGTAGGTTAATTACTGACATTACCCTGCTTTTGTACTTGTTCAGTACAAAAGCTTTGGGACAGAAATAAATTACAGTGATATAATATTATGCTCATTGCAGAGAAACACTGATCAGGTTTTGAAAATATGCACACGTTTTATCTGATGTTACAAGAAAAATGGCCAGATAAGATAACCAATGTAATCAATCCGTTAAAGTCTCCAAAACACAGGCTTGATTTATGTTTGTTGTTTTACATATTAAATTGCCATTCATAACAATCAACCGAATGTTGTTATACATTTATATTTAACCCTTGAAAATTTATTCCATCAAAAGATTCCTTATTATTTCATCGTTTCGTTGGATTTCAATTAAAGATTGAAAAATATAATTACACAGTTTAACTTTTGCCTTACCCCTTACTTATTGACAGCCAAATCTCTTTGTAGATCTGGCAATAAATGCTTTCAGTGGTGATGTGGTCTCTCATTTTAGGGTTGATAGTAAAACGGGAGTTCAAATTAGAAACAGCTCGGTTTACAAATTTACAATAAGACAGTATGTCAACAGCAGTACGAGGCACATGGTGGCATGTTACATCGATAAATAACGAATCAACCGGCCATTTATGCTTTTCTTTTTGTTATTTCCTTCTTCATACCACATTTATACCACCTAGTCTCTTTAACCCGATCCATTCATGGTGGCTTTCAGAAATATTTTTCACTTCGCTTTTATGAAATAGAATGGAGAAGCAACAGTAAGTACTGCAGGAGATGTACGATTATTTTTTTTCATGTTGAAATTTTTTCTTTGTAATCTTGTAAATGCAAAAGAAATTGCTTCAGAAGCAACGAAGCTCTGCAAAAACGGTATGCCACAAATCTTTATTTTGCTGCAAAAATGTCGCCATTTCAAGCCAGCCTTGACATGACACCAAATAATGGGGTGAGCAGAAAATATATTGAACGAAGATATTGTCGCCACATTTTTTTTTTGGTTGTTGTTTTAATATAATCTTCCCACTGTTGATAATCACGAAAATAAAGTCTGACATTTCTCCCTCACAAGGCACAAATAATTAATCAAACAATGTTTCAGAGCTTCAACATAATTTTATTCTTTAATTAATGTCCTGTGTATATATGTAGATGTATATGGATATGCATGGATGTGTGTGTGTGTGTATATATATATATATATATATATATATATATATATATATATATATATATATATATATATATATATATGTATATATATGTATGTGTATATATATATGTATATATATATGTATATATATATATATGTATATATATATATGTATATATATATGTATATATATATATGTATACATATATGTATATATATATATTGTTGTGGTTACCAGATTCGCAAACCACCATTCAGGTCCCTTAGGTGAGGTATCTCGGTAAGTGCATGTGTAGTTAGGCCCAAACCCGTTGTCTAGTGGGAATACATGTCATTTATACGTGCTGCGACTCTTCAGGATAGCCGTTTTTCTTTTACTATCTTTATTTTGGACCACTCGCCACCATCACAACCACAACAACAACCACCAACCACAACGCCGCTTCACCACAACCGCCATGACCTTTACCGTCGCAACTCGCCACCATCGCATCACCGTCATCTCGCGCCACTCATGGGCACCGATGCTGGACTCGTGTAGGGCGCACGTTGAACAGCGTGTACAAAATCACGGATTTTCTGCTTCAAAAACGGATCCAAAACGACACACGCCCACTTTTTGCCGTCCAATCGGTGAGCGAGGGGCGAATTGGCCCCGCCCCCAGGGCGATCGATATATGCAAATTTGTGGATCAAAAAGCCTTCACGCCCACTTTTTGTCGGGCCAATGGGGAGCGAGTTGAAAGGTCAAAGGGAGGGGGTCAAAGGCGAAGTTACGGGGGGATAAAAGGACGGTGTTCGTCAGTAAAAGGGTAGTAGTAAGAAGTCGGAACGAGGAAGAAGGGAGTCGTAAAAGTCGGAGCGAAAGAGTCAGAAGTAAGAAGTCGGAACGAGGAAGAAGGGAGTCGTAAAAGTCGGAGCGAAAGAGTCAGCAGAACGAGAACGAGAAGTAGTAAGAAGTCGGAACGAGGAAGAAGGGAGTCGTAAAGGTCGGAACGAGGCGAAGGAGAGTCGGAACGGAGGGGACGAGCTGTGGAGAGGCGGCGAGACGGACGAAGGGGGCCCGGGACGTGCAAGGAGCTGCGCGCCCGAGGAGGCCGGCAGCGCGACCTGGCCGAGGTGGAGACGCTCGTCGCACATAATAAAGATCCTCTATACCCCGAGCATCAGCAACCCCCTCCTGTTTCCCCCGCGCTGAGATAGTGCGACCAAGGGGGCCCGTTCCCACCCCCTGCCAGGCACTGTCCACGAGGCCCGCGGGTTGCGTGGGCCATCGCCGCTCCGCGTCTCATCACCAGACGGGTAGGCCCGACCAGGTCTCGGCCCCAGGCCTACCTCATTCTTGAGGGTATTTCTTTTCCTTGGTTTTGGGTATGTGTTGTCGGCGCCGTCTGTGAAGTAGAAGTGTATAAGTGTTGCCGTGTGCTCGGTAGTCGGAATTAGCTCTGCACTGTGTTTTCACTTTTATGTTTGCTTTTTATGTAAATGGAATTGTGTTTTCTTTTTTTGTGTGCATTTGGTGGAATTGTATTTGTGTGCTTCCCGTGTGCCGAGAATAAACGTGCTTTATTGTTGAACTGTTCTCCCGCTTCGCTTCGTCTTTTCTCCCATTGAATCCTCATCTTGCTTCACGTAAAGGGTTGGTAGTGGGCTGAATACGCCCGATAATTAATCGAACCGTCGAGGTCGACGATAACACCGCTCGGTTATTCTGATAGTACGGAACGGGTCGCTAAGCGGCCCGTGTCCGAAGTCGACCTGCGGCGAGGTGCGCACGCTCGGTCTACCCTCCGCGTGGGTACTTAGGTAGGTCGAATTTGGCGAGCAACCCTATCCCACGCGGGGGCTGATTGGCTCGATCGCGGTGAGACCGAAAGGTCCACCCGTGACTGGTTCCCGGCGTTAGTCCGAGAGGGTCACGACTGGATTGTCCGTCCGGTGGGCGACGTGCCGCGATTCGAGTTACGTGGCCGTCAGCACGCCGGCGGGCGCGAAGACCGCAACACTGGTGTCAGGAGTGGGATACAAATTCATCGCCTTCCACGCGGCACAGGTATTGGAGAGCGGGACGACAGGCTCTCCCGTCTACAGCGAAATTCACGGGAATCGGTCCAGGGGTGAGAGAAGCGACCCCCGATTCCCTCCAAATTACGAGCGAGCAAATTAACCCTTCACGAGAAGCAAGATGGCGTCCTCAAGGCGAGCGGGAGCCGGGGGGTATTAGAAATGGATGTAGAATGTGTAGGATCCATGGTCCAGGATGGAATCCCCGAGCAGGAAATGTTGATTGTGCAGGAACACGGACTCGCCCAACTAAACCCAGAGCCCGAAATGGGTGCGTGCAGCGGCCGCAGTGTATGACACCTCCCCCCTCTCCACCAAAACCCTTGCTGAAACGGCTCAGCTGAGTGCACCCGACGTGGTCAGCTATAGCCATGCTGGCGGCAATGACAAATGAAATAAAAAACGAAATGAAAGGCATGAACGAAAAGATGGATGCGAATACACAAAAAATGGATGAAAAGATGGATACAAATACAAATGAAGTGAAAACGACGATGGATGCGAATACACAGCAAATGAGGGAAGAGATGAAAGAGCTGCGGGGTGAGACGCAGAACATGGGCCGATGCCTGCAGGCGGGCATGAAGGCTGTGACCAGGGAGCTGGGAATGGCGACTCCACGTGTGGGAGCAAACGAGCTGGGTGGGGGTGCAACGGCTGACAGGCCCGCGGTGGAGGCGGGTGAAAAAATAATTCGTGGAACGTGTTGGGCGAGGGTCGTGACGATGACCGAAAGGGAAAAATTAAATGGGGAGACCAAAACGTGTGAGACGAGACACGAGGTGACGACAACGGAAATAATAGTTGAGACAAGGGAGGTAAAGGGTGAAGAGTTGGCAGAGACACGGGAGATGGGAACGATAGAGGGAAGACTACACGATGAAGACGGGGTAAGTGACGCGCACGCACACACGGAGGTAGTGGAGGACAATGGGGTTGAGCTCGCGGAGCGTGCAGGGACCCGGTGCGAGCAGTTGGATGGCCTCCTCCAGGAACAAGGGGAGGGAGTATGCCCCCTTGAGGCGAGTCACGACCAGGTGAGTTCGGTCGTGTTTTGCGAGGTTGAGGGGACGAGTGCTGTGGACAGGTGCACTGAGAGCTTGGGGGGTATAGAGGCCCCGGAGACCCTTGTGGGAACACGAATCCCCAGTATGGTTGTCCCTGTGTGTGTGGTGCAAGGTGTGAGTGCGTCCCCATGTGTGGAAGCGACCCCGTGTGTGAGTGGTGTGGTGGCGATGGTGCCGGAGTACGTGCTTCCCAGCACGCCGTGTGTGGATGAGGCACCGCGGTTGAGTGCCCTCACGTGTGTGGGTGAGGCACCGCGGGTGAGTGCCCCCGCGCGAGTGAATGGAGCACCACGTGTGAGTAGTATGGTTTGTGTGAGTAGTGAGGCACGCGTGAGTGAACGGCCGTGTGCAAGGTCGTTGTGTGCAAGGGAGACCGTGTGTGTGAGAGAGCGGTATGTGAGGGAGATGTCGGTCGGCATGCGGGAGCACGCAGCCGCGTCTCCCCGTGTGAATGTGATGGTGTGGACTGTGTGCGTCGTAACACGCAGGTATGCGTGGGTGGAATGGAGACGGAGACGGCGACAGAGGAGAGAAAGCCGAGTAGCGGCTGCAGCTGTTTCGGAGACCGTGCCGGGTTCACCCAGCAGTGAGCACGCGGTTCGTGCTGTGCAACGCACGAGACCGCCACGTGCTCGCTTGCGAGAGTGAAGTCCCGGTCCGGAAACGCACGCGGTGGATTTGCCGATCCCGCGGACGGACAAAGTTTAGGCAGGTAAATGGATTTGGACCGGACGGGTTCTCCACGCGATCGTGTGTGTTCAGCTCCAACGGGCAGGGCACATGTGTTCGCGTGGGGAACCCCTCGAGACGTGGGGCTTGTGTTTTTTTTTATATGCGCACAGTGACGTCATGGCTGCACGTGTGGTTGGAATCCGGCAGGAGGGGTATCCCGGCCGATGGTACCGTCCAAGGAGGGACGAGGAACACGTGCAGCTGCATGACGTCACGGGCAGGTGTAAAGTGCGCGAGCGCGAGTTGCCGCGCTGGTGATGCGCATGAAAAAAAAAAAAAAAGCAAGCCTCACTTTCGGGTGTACAGGATTCCTGGGCAGCAGAAAGACCTCTTACCTGGGCACAGGATGAAAACTAGTTAGGGGGAAGGGTTAGCTTAGTTAGACCGACTCCATGGGGCAGGGGTAAGTCCTCATGGAGTCCGTGGAATGGATTAGGTAGAGGGATTTTAGTGAGCTTTAGGTTGGGAAATAAAATGAATTTTTTGAGTTAGGAGACAGAGACAGACTGGTGAGTGTGTAGTGGGGACGTAGTTTAGCTACGTAGTGTTAAAAGGAACGTGCTACTAGTTTAAGGGACGACGTGGGAGCACGAGTTAGTTAGGGGAGGTAGTTAGAAGGATGGCAGAGTTCAGCGGTGTGTGTGTTGAAGAGTTGGGAGGTGATACATGATGAGTGAGTGAGGCCAGCGGGTCTGTGTGTATGGAGCGAATGGGGAATGCATGGTGCGATGAGTGATTGGGGGGAGGAGTGACTCCCGCCCAAGGGACCCCGGGGTCAGAGTAAAGTGAGTTAGGGGGTTAGTCAAATTGAAAAATGGAGGTCGTTTTGTTGTTGGTGGGAAAGTAGGCTCGAGACCCATTTGGAGGGGTGCAGGAGCCCTGTTGACGGGCTTGGGAGCGTGGCTGCGAAAGGTGAGTATCGCTGAGTGGGTACCCCGGGCACCAGGCTAGTCGGCCGCGGTAGGCCAAGGGCCCATGGGGGGCCGGGATAGAGTAGTGGGCACGGGTGCGCCTGCTTGGTGCGGGGGCCCGGGGCGCCATTAGCCGCGTGGGCAGTGCAGTGGGCACGGGTGACCCTCGGAAAGGGGCCCGGGAGGCCGGCCTGCCACGTGTGCGTTTCAGGGGAGGTGCCATGGGGGGCACTCCCCGGTGTTAGGGAGCTGGTAGGCTCGGAGGCAGTGTAGTGCCTCGGGGGTGCCATAGCGGGAGAATCGGCAGAGGGTCGTGCCTGCCAAAGGGAGCCACGTGTCCCAGCCAGGAGACCGTGTGAGGGCACGGAGAGAAAATTGGGGGGCGAGGCCCGAAATTGTGAGGACACCAACACAGGCGACGGGAATCTGGGTTGTTAGAACCAATAGTTTAAGCGAGAGGCGCTTGTTGAAAGCCCCGGGGTAGTTTAAGAGTTAATGGTTAGGTAGATTAGGAGATGTACCCCTCCGCACCATCCATCCCCTCGTTGTCGTTGTGGGCTGCTGGACCCACTTGGTGTTAAGATCGCCGAACTCTGGGGAGGCCATTCTGAGGCTTGAGTTGGGCCTCGACACAGGAGGTTAGCTCTCCTTATTCTTCTCCGGGAAGGGAACGTAGGGGGTTGGGAGTAGGCTAGGTGACAGAATAGGTTAGCCGAACAAGGACGATAAAGGGGGTTAGGGGACGATTTATAGTGGGGAGTAAAAATAAAAACAACAAAAAAAAAAAAATTAAGTTGGGGCTAAATTGGGGTTTGACAAATTAAGGGAGTGGGTATGTACAGTGACAGGCAAAGGCGATAGGTTGGGAGGGAGACAGGTAGGTAGGTCCGAGCCCGCCCTCCAAGTGGCCAGCACCACCGCACTCCCTCCACCAACCTCCACTGAACGGCAAGAGCTGGCCAACTTCATCGGCTGGCCGTGTTTTGCTTCAAGGCGGAGGCCGGCCAACTTCATCGGCAGCTGTTGTTTTGCTGCAAGGCCTGTGCCATCGGCTGGCCGTGTTTGCTTCAAGGCCTGTGCCGGCCAGTTCATCTGCTGGCTGTTTTTCTTCAAGGCCTGTGCCGGCCAGTTCATCTGCCGGCTGTGTTTGCCTGCAGCGGCCTTCTTCTGCGGGCTGTGTTTGCCTGCTGCCTTTGCCATGCCATGCCCACTGCCCCTGTTCACCAGCCCCCGTTCAATTTTTGCTTTGCCCCCCCCCCCCTGTTCGTTTCCATGTGCACCAGGATCTGAAAGCAACAGTTTGCAAGCTGCAGGAACTGCCCTGTTGGCAGCTACAACACGGGCCTGCAGTGGCGGCCCGCGCACCGTGTTTGTGTTCATGCATCCATTCGTTGTGCTCATTGCGTGTGCCACTTGAGCTGGCACGGAGACTGCGTTTGTGCAGCCCATGCACCGTTGTGGTTCACTGCGTTCAGTTCAAAAGGGAAGGCCTTGGACTGCGTGTGAGCAGCCAGCCACGTTCCCTGTCACCTGCATTGTTTGAGTCAGAGACTGCATGCGAGCAGCCTGGCTCCCTGCTAACTGCTTTCTTTTTGCAGAGTTCGATGATCCTGGGCCATGGTTTAGTGTAAAATTTGTAAGTTAAGGTAAGATGTACTGTAAATATGAGTGCGCCCCCGGCATGTATGTCTTAGCGCCGGCAATTTTATTTAAGTCGTCCGTGTGAGTGAGTTTGTTTAGATAGTTACGCAGCCCTCAGGTTATTTATTTTGGGGACACGAATACCATGAATGTCGCACTCAGGGATCCGTAGGTAAAGTGTACTAGGGGAAAACTACACATGATGGCACACGAAAATTTGACGACTCGGGACGAGTCTGTAAAAAGGGAAGGGGGTAGTGTTGTGGTTACCAGATTCGCAAACCACCATTCAGGTCCCTTAGGTGAGGTATCTCGGTAAGTGCATGTGTAGTTAGGCCCAAACCCGTTGTCTAGTGGGAATACATGTCATTTATACGTGCTGCGACTCTTCAGGATAGCCGTTTTTCTTTTTACTATCTTTATTTTGGACCAATCGCCACCATCACAACCACAACAACAACCACCAACCACAACGCCGCTTCACCACAACCGCCATGACCTTTACCGTCGCAACTCGCCACCATCGCATCACCGTCATCTCGCGCCACTCATGGGCACCGATGCTGGACTCGTGTAGGGCGCACGTTGAACAGCGTGTACAAAATCACGGATTTTCTGCTTCAAAAACGGATCCAAAACGACACACGCCCACTTTTTGCCGTCCAATCGGTGAGCGAGGGGCGAGCGGACCCCCCCCCCAGGGCGATCGATATATGCAAATTTGTGGATCAAAAAGCCTTCACGCCCACTTTGTGTCGGGCCAATGGGGAGCGAGTTGAAAGGTCAAAGGGAGGGGGTCAAAGGCGAAGTTACGGGGGGATAAAAGGACGGTGTTCGTCAGTAAAAGGGTAGTAGTAAGAAGTCGGAACGAGGAAGAAGGGAGTCGTAAAAGTCGGAGCGAAAGAGTCAGAAGTAAGAAGTCGGAACGAGGAAGAAGGGAGTCGTAAAAGTCGGAGCGAAAGAGTCAGCAGAACGAGAACGAGAAGTAGTAAGAAGTCGGAACGAGGAAGAAGGGAGTCGTAAAGGTCGGAACGAGGCGAAGGAGAGTCGGAACGGAGGGGACGAGCTGTGGAGAGGCGGCGAGTCGGACGAAGGGTGCTCGCGTCGTGCAAGGAGCTGCGCGCCCGAGGGAGGCCGGCAGCGCGACCTGGCCGAGGTGGAGACGCTCGTCGCACATAATAAAGATCCTCTATACCCCGAGCATCAGCAACCCCCCTCCTGTTTCCCCCCGCGCTGAGATAGTGCGACCAAGGGGGGCCCGTTCCCACCCCCCTGCCAGGCACTGTCCACGAGGCCCGCGGGTTGCGGGGCCATCGCCGCTCCGCGTCTCATCACCAGACGGGTAGGCCCGACCAGGTCTCGGCCCCAGGCCTACCTCATTCTTGAGGGTATTTCTTTTCCTTGGTTTTGGGTATGTGTTGTCGGCGCCGTCTGTGAAGTAGAAGTGTATAAGTGTTGCCGTGTGCTCGGTAGTCGGAATTAGCTCTGCACTGTGTTTTCACTTTTATGTTTGCTTTTTATGTAAATGGAATTGTGTTTTCTTTTTTTGTGTGCATTTGGTGGAATTGTATTTGTGTGCTTCCCGTGTGCCGAGAATAAACGTGCTTTATTGTTGAACTGTTCTCCCGCTTCGCTTCGTCTTTTCCTCCATTGAATCCCCATCTTGCTTCACGTAAAGGGTTGGTAGTGGGCTGAATACGCCCGATAATTAATCGAACCGTCGAGGTCGACGATAACACCGCTCGGTTATTCTGATAGTACGGAACGGGTCGCTTAAGTGGCCCGTGTCCGAAGTCGACCTGCGGCGAGGTGCGATCGCCCGGTCTACCCTCCGCGTGGGTACTTAGGTAGTTCGAATTTGGCGAGCAACCCTATCCCACGCGGGGGCTGATTGGCTCGATCGCGGTGAGACCGAAAGGTCCACCCGTGACTGGTTCCCGGCGTTAGTCCGAGAGGGTCACGACTGGATTGTCCGTCCGGTGGGCGACGTGCCGCGATTCGAGTTACGTGGCCGTTCGCACGCCGGCGGGCGCGAAAACCGCAACAATATATATGTATACATATATACATATATACATACATATATATATATATATATGTATACATATATATATATATATATATATATATATATATATATATATATATATATATATAGAGGTGTATATGTATAATTAGATATGTATGTAGATGTATATGCATATATATATATATATATGTATGTATAGAAATATGGATATATATATA
>NC_140963.1:3917475-4048899 GCF_056783735.1 Eptatretus burgeri
CTGGTGGACGTTGAACCGGTATCAATAAGGAATGTCATGAACACATTCCATTTTCCATCACACTCGTCACACTTCGTGATACCGATCATTTCATGTGGAGTAACACTGGGACACAAATTCATGACACTGGTCTGCGTCATTTCAGAGGTCTAGGTTTTCTCAACGGTCCTCATATGCTTTTTGCATGCTGAATTTGGAAATGTATTTCATTTCGCTCAATCAGGTCAAGTTTTTTATGGATGACATGGGGTGACGGAGACGTGTACGGCAAGACATTGAGGCTATCTCAATTTTAAGGCAAAAATAATCAAAATTTTTTGCTTTTTTAATTAGCATTTTTAAAATTCCAAATCGGACTTACATTGACAGAAAATGTACAAACTACAGTCTATAAAAAATGACGCACAAGTACCGTTAATGTGAAATTCAACATTAAAAAGACGAAGGAAAACAATTAATGTGGAATAAATGGCTTTCGCAAAGATTTTCGTCTGCGTTTCGCATCTGTAACATCTCTCTTGAGGCACCAACAGTAGTCTGCAAGCATGTTGACATCCCATCGGCCCTGGTACCTCTCTTCCATCACTCGAATATCCTGGTGAAACCGTTCTCCTTGCTCCTCGCTGACATCACCACAGTTTTCTGGAAAGTAGTCTAAATGCGAGCTGAGAAAATGCATCTTTATGGACATGCGTGCACCAAGAGCCTGGAAGCTCTGCAGGAGCCCTTCCACAACACATTCATACTCTGGACTTCGGTGATTGCCCAGAAAGTTTGTCACAATGGATTTGAATGAGAGCCAGGCATTCCTCTCATTGCTCTCCATACTTTCGTCGAATTTAGGATCTTTCATAAGCTCCCTGATCTAAAGGCCCGGTCACACCTTGACGTTTTAGCCAGCGATGGCAACGTATTAAAATGTATGTAAAACGCTGGCTGACGTTGAACTTTTGATGTTTTTTTTTTAAGATTCGGACGTATTCATAACGAGTTGGTCGTATGCATAACATATTAGTAATGGACACAGAACGTTTCGTTGTGTTATAGATAACTTATACCAACGAATGCTGACCTGTTGTCGGCCTACACAACCGATGTCCAACGATAGTCTAACTTCGGCATAGCGCGTTGCACGCATTGCCGACGATGTCGTGACGTAGCCTATTAAAAGGCTGACGCACAACGATTCAAATCATAACTGCCGTAGAAATGGAAGTGTCAACATCGCGGTCACACCTTGGCGATCTTGCCAGCGTATGCCGACCGAAGAAAAATGTGTCTAAAACGTTGGGGCACGTCAAATACGGTATGAGTAAGTTTGGTATACGTGAGTACAACGCTAAAGTACGCTATCATACGTCGTAGTAAGTAGAGTACCTCAAGAAATTTTAAAGATGTTCAATATTTTACGATGTACTCGGCGTATGACACACGTTCCGCATGCGATGGGGATAAGTTTTACACACGATATGTGGATGCTTACACACGTCCACAAACGTTACTTATAAGCTACTCATAAGTCGAAACACGTCGCGGTAATGTCTTTTTTACGCGAAACTTATTTCTAACTTATGTTTGACATGCTTTGAACCAATTCTTTACGTCGTCCCAACACACATCGACGTATGTAGACGTATTCTAATGACGTCTTCCGGTCGACAAAAAAAAAATAAATGAACGTGTTTCTAGGTTACAACTGCCATATAAAGACGTGTTCCCAGCGGTTTTGGGAATTGGTATATAAAAATGGTGTTCATAAAAGGGGAACCCAACAGTGTTTTCGAGTCCTTTTTGAGTCGATGTCCATGTCAGCAGTAACAGTATCAGTATCAGTATCAGTATTAGTAGTAGTTTGTTCATGTTGGCAGTAGTAGGTGAGTGTGAGGGGGAGGGTGTGGGTTGTGATGGATCCTCCTTGCGTCCGCGTGTCCACGGGTAGGTTCATAGGCTGCCACTCAACGATTTAAATGGCTGCATCTCCACTATTGAAAGTAGACGCTTGCGCTCAACAATTGGATTTTTTTTGCACTCAACGACTTTTAAACGGCACCACTCAGCTAGTTTCATTGTTTACAATGAACGATTTAAATTGCTGTCACTCGCCTTTGTTTTTTGACGCTGAGGTTTTGAAATTTGAAGCGTTTCTTCTGAACGTGTTAAAACGCTCAAACTCGACTATTTTAAATAGACGCTGCCGATGGACAATTGGAATCATAGCCAAGCTAGACATCGAAGTGTGAACATCCTCGTCATGCCGAAGAAAAGTTTGAAGAATGCTGCAAATAAGTGTCCTGGCCGTGGCCCTGGACGCTGACGCAAGGACGATCCATTATACCGACGTCTTTCAGCCTATGAGTAACTTAAAAGTAACGTCTGTCGATGTGTGGCAACGATCGCGTAACGTGCCAACAACACGTTAATCATAGGTTAGAAATAAGTTTTGGGTACGCTAAACATTACCTCGGCGTGTCTCAACTTATGATTAACTTACAAGTAGCATGTGTTGACGTCTGTCAACGATCGCAGACCGTGCATACAACTTGTGGCCAGCGTAGCGGAACGTGTGAGTCATACGCCGGCATACGTCGTGAAATTTCAAGCATGAAAAAATTTGAGGACAACCGAAAAGTACAACGTTTAAAGCCAGCGTACAACGACGTATGGCAGCGTTTTTCAGCGTGCTCTCAATGTTATCAAAACTTACCCATAACGTATTCAACGTGTGCCAGCGTTTTAGAAAAAAAATTCAAAAATCGGCATACGTTGGCTAAAACGTCAAGGTGTGACCGGGCCTTAAGGGCCATCAAAAATGCCTGCTTTCGGTTTGGCCTCACTTACGTGAGGAGATTTCTTGTTCAGGAAAGCGAAAGCTCGACTTTCTTTGTTCAGTGCTTTGACAAAATTCTTCATAAGTCCGAGCTTGGTGTGCAGTGGTGGAAGTAGAATCTTCTGAGGATTCACAAGAGCGTGTGACACAACGTTGTGGGAACCTGGTTTCAGGCCAGATCTTTTTGGCCAGTTGCGTTGTACATAGTGCTGCTTGTCTGCTCGGCTGTCCCACAGACAGAGAAAGCAGGGTATTTGGTGTAGCCACCTTGGAGACCCAGCACCATGGACACAACCTATAAATAATAAAGAACACATATATTTGTTTTAAAATTTGTTATTCCAGTTTATTAAAATTTTAATCCATGTTAAGAATATTTCAATAAATAAAGTAGAAAAATATATGTAACGAGGTTGACGCCAACATACCTTTCGGTCTCCGCAAATCATCCAATTGTGATATTTGTACTTCAAAGCAGTTAGCAAATGTTCCATGTTACTATAGTTCTCAGTCATCTGTACCGAGTGACCCACCGGAACAGACGCGATCTTGTTGCCATTGAAGAGTAGTACTGCTTTCAAGCTTCTACTTGAGGAGTCGATGAAGAGCCGCCATTCTGTAGGATCATACGCTAAACCCATCGCTGCAATGAGGCCGGTGATGTTGCTACAGTAAACCAGAGAAACTTCATCGTCCGAACTAAAATATTCTCGAAACTCTTATTCACGCCTGCGGTACCAGAAGAATGTAGTTTCAGGAGCTAACAAACAATTTTCACGAAGTCATGACCCTAGCAACTGAGCAGATTCTTTGGACAAACACAAATCTCGTGTCAAGTCGTTCAACTCCGCTTGGCTGAAGAGTTTAGGTTGACTTGGCTCGCCCGTAGGTTGATATGTACCAGATATGTCACCATCTTCCATTTGTTCATCGGAATCGGACGCCGAATGTCTGCAATTTTCGGGCGGTGCTGGAATTGGAATTCCTGGTCCATGAGGCACTGGTTTAATGGCAGGTGGCACATCTGGATACTTTAAGTGTTGCTTGTTTTTTCGATTTATGCCTAAAATGAAAGAGATTGACATACCGTCAAGGGGGTGACATGATATATAAAGTTAAACAATTTAGAATGTTTGAGAATTTATTAAACATAAAGTTAAACTCAAACAAAATTGATAAACTCATCTTGTCGGTTTGTCATACAGAAATAACAGTCATTAGTATGATCTCTTTCCTCCCTCCACACCATTGGGATACCAAAAGGCAGACACTCAATCTTCTTGTGGCTCCAGTGCCACAGACTCTCAACTCATGTTTTGCAGCATATGTGAGGGGCAAAGGCTTTGTCCTGGTCACCAAGTTTAATTCCAAAGTATGCGTGATAGCTTTTCCTTACAAAAAGTGTGATGTTAGACTGCCGGTCTGGCATGGTCACTTAACCACAGATATAGCAGAACTTGTTTGGGTTATTCTTGCATTTTCGATTCATCGTGAATCACAGTAATGTTATAGTAAGGAGGACACTACGCAGGACGTACTGCCGCTCACGTGCACCTAAGTGGACAGCTCACACCAGACTGAGCCACGCAGCTGCTGGAGTGACTGAAGTTGGGTGTTGCCAGAAACAACGATTTATCTATATTTTTCTGAAATTGAAATGAGAGTAATTGAGAAGGCACTTTCTTCCACATTAAGTTTACTTGTGTCATTATATGTATAGTTTGTACATTTTCTGTCAATGTAAGTCTGATTTTGAATTTAAAAAATGCTAATTAAAAAAACAAAAATTTTGATAATTTTTTTTTTTCCTTAAAATTGAGATATCATAAAAACTTGACCTGATTGAGCGAAATTTGATACATTTCTGAATTCAGCATGCAAAAAACATATTAGGACCGTTGAGAAAACCTAGACCTCTGAAAAAAATATTTCAAATGCAGCCCAGTGTAATCGTATTGTATCGTATTGTGTTCGAACATTCGACTCGAGGAGGTGGAGCACAGCTTCCTCTTCAGTATCTTTTTCTCACCAAGTTCGATCAGACGTTTATTAATAAAATACCGATATCAGGTGCCATGGAAACCTGCTCGGCACGAACGTCACGGTCACGGTGCTCGAGTTCCACGAGATGTTCATGATCCGTTATAATTTCATATTACCGATCACCAGCCATTCGTGCCTCCTTCATCAAACATTCGCGATATTTTCTCCGTCGAAGTGGCCAAATGGGTGAATGAGGTCATTTTTAATGTTCTTGCCGAGTTTCCATGCATCAAGGTTTTCAAACATCACGTGATGCTCGACATGAAGTTTCATCGATGACGTCACAGAGTAGCCCGTGATTCCAATAATACAAGAGTTGGGTCAACACTCAGTTCCACATCTCGGTAACTGAACACGTTCCTGCACTTATTGGTGTAAAAGATTTGAAGGACGAAAGACTCGTGTTGTTCATCAACCTTGGGCCACATGGTTTTCACCAAAATAGGTAAATAGGAGAAAAAAACTATTATGTACAGAATAGGTTGAGAGAACCAAAATAAATAATGCAAAGTAGGGGGCGTGGTCACCTTCCAGTGTGACGTCACAATGAGAATTCCAACAATGTGGAGCACTGAAGACAGCTGTATCATTACCTCGCCAGTTGGTGGATCGACGTGCACGAGACATGGGGATCCTCATCGTGGTCGGTGTTCATGCTTGTCATCGGTCGTGGAACATCACAAACACCGCAGCAGCTCAGAAGGGACTGCAAGAGATAACAACGTACCCAGGTAAGGTCCACAACACGATCGGACTTGTTAGTTTTTTTGTCGTTTGTGAAATACGTTTTTGGTTTGATGGCAGAGTGAACAGGTAGAGTATTCCATGTTAAATTTCTCGTGTTTTGGATATCATTAACAAGTCGTGATCGGTGAACACACCAAGTGTGATTCAAATATCAAACGTTTCACAAAAATAGCTTTCTTGATAAAGGGCGTCGATTGTGATTGAAAAGTTGGGGGTTGGGGGAGATGAAGTGACATCCCAATCCCAAAATGAACAATAATTTACCCTGTGTGTTAGTTTTATGGAATCAGAAACCGACATGAAGGAAAAGTTTCTCAAATTCTCCAAAAAGTCAAAAAGGGTCGAAAAACCCCTTTATGGTTTTGGACCCCTTTATTCCCCTTATTCCAGACGGACCCAGATCCAGCTGTCCCTGGACTCTGTGTCTTTTTCTTCCGACAAGGTGAGAGTTTGCTGTCTAACCTCGTCTGATTCTCCAACCGATCCAGACGGCATCAGCCCACGTGTCCTAAAAACCTGCTCTGCTGCTCTTACTCACCCTCTCTCTGTTCTCATCACCCTCTCATTTGCTCAAGGTCATCTGCCATCTGCTTGTAAATCAGCAAACATAACCACTCTGTATATAAAGTTGCAAAAACAGATCCCTGCAACTCCAGACCATGTTTGTAAATTCCAAAGAATTCGGATGAAAGTGGAAGTAACAATTAATGTATGAACTGCACGTTTCAATTTCGTCCTCTGTGACATAATAATTGAAGAAATAACCACAAAGCGTTTGTGATCAACTGCAGCGGCCATTTGGCTAACATGATTGGGTGTGTTCCCGGTTCCCTGAGTAAACGGCTTGCTGACCGTTTGTCAAGGACCACCCCCCTCCCTCCACCCTCCCCCACCTTGATCACCTGCCAAGCACCCCCTCCCCCACCTTGATTGCTTGCCAAGCACCCCCTCCCTCCACCCTCCCCCACCTTGATCACCTGCCAAGCACCCCCTCCCCCACCTTGATTGCTTGCCAAGCATCCTCCTCCCTCCCTCACCTTGATCACTTGCCAAGCACCCTGCCCCTCCCTCCACCCTCCCCCACCTTGATCACCTGCCAAGCACCCCTCCCCCACCTTGATTGCTTGCCAAGCACCCTCCTCCCTCCCTCACCTTGATCACTTGCCAAGCACCCTGCCCCTCCCTCCACCCTCCCCCACCTTGATCACCTGCCAAGCACCCCTCCCCCACCTTGATTGCTTGCCAAGCACCCCCTCCCTCCCCCAACTTGATTGCTTGCCAAGCACACCCCCTCCCTCCCCCACCTTGATCGCTTGCCAAGCACACCCCTCCCCCACCTTGATCGCCTGCCAAGCACCCCCATCCTCCCCCACCTTGATCGCTTGTGAAGCACCCCCTCCCTCCCCCACCTTCATCACTTACCAAGCACCCTCCCCCACCTTGATCGCTTGCCAAGCACACCCCTCCCCCACCTTGATCGCCTGCCAAGCACCCCCATCCTCACCCACCTTGACCGCTTGCTAAGCACCCCCGCTCCATCCACCCTCACCGACCTTGATCGCTTGCCAAGCACCCTGCCCCTCCCTCCACCCTCCCCCACCTTGATCGCTTGCCAAGCACCCTCCCCCACCTTGATTACTTGCCAAGCACCCCCGCTCCCTCCACCCTCCCCCACCTTGATCGCTTGCCAAGCACCCTCCCCCACCCCACCACCCCCTTGATGGCTTGCCAAGCACCCCCTCCTTCCACCCTCCCCCACCTTGATCGCTTGCCAAGCACCCCGTCCCTCCCTCACCTTGATCGCTTGCCAAGCACCCCCCACCCTTGATCGCTTGCCAAGCACCCTCCCCCACCTTGATTACTTGCCAAGCACCCCCGCTCCATCCACCCTCCCCCACCTTGATCGCTTGCCAAACACCCCCCCCCCCCCCCCTTTCGCCTCGATCACTTGCAAAGCGGTTGATACAAAACGACTGGCTTGGTAAGTTTATTGGTAATGGAACACACCCCTGTCGTGCAATGTTAGATAACCTCAGTGTCCCAACTTATCAAACTGAACTTTTTACCCCGAGTGGGGTCTTCCACCCGACGGGGTCTAAGCACCGCTCACGTTCTCTCTTTTCTTGTGTACAGTTCATTTGAACGTCTATTTCTCCATTATTTGTGAACAGAATTGGATGAAAATTGACAGCCATATACTAGACACATATGTGCAGGCATTAACTGAGCCCAAAGTGCGATTCCGGCCCTTTGGGCCGAGAAACGGCCCTTTTGGCCCATTTTCTTAAAAGTTATTAAAAAAATAAAATTAAATGTGCTGGGCGATGCCCAATGCAAAATTAAGTCAAAGTTTAAAAATACAGGTGTGTTGTTCGACTGTAACCTGAGATCAGAAAATGGATTTCGCTCCCATCTGTCAATGAAACGATTTCTATTCGGTTTTAGATCGCTGACAATCTGCATTATCTCGTTAAAAATTTTAAACTCTGAAATCCTGCCAGTTATTTCATACAGAGAGGTCAAAGATCATGGTGAGCCCTGATGGAAACTTCTCGGTTTTGTATTTTCCATTTGTAACGTATTTGTGGCTCAATATTGTTACGGGCCGGGCGTCAGCCGCCAACCGACCGCTCGAAACGGAGCCGCAAGTCGAGTCGGCCTGACCGATCACCCGGAATGTAGATCGCCGCCCGGATAACTCCAAGCGACGGGTCCTTGTACAAGAACCGAAATACGCCAATCGGCAGATCACGTGGGGTAGGGTCGATTGCCAATCTTCAATTTACCTAAATACCCACGTGATCCAACTACCGGGGTATTCCACCCTCGACGGAACTCGTACGGAACAAACCGCAGAGGCGAGCTTGTCCGTGTGCGATTCCGAGCGGCGTAATCGCCGAGAACCGTCGGTCCAAATGTCTCCCTATTACGGCAAACCAACGGCTTTCAAACTCCCAACACACGAAATATTCAGTCAATGAGGGAATGGACGTAACGAGCAGGTTTACATTCACACAAGGACATTTATTATAATGAAACACGTATGCAATTAAATAAGGCAAAACACGTATGCAATTATACAAGCAACAAAAGCACGACAAAAGAACTACAACCGTCTACTTATTATGTACAGTCATTTACACTTTGCAGCAGTTCCAACTTATTAGACGGGCCCACGGACACACGTACGCACGCGCGCGCGCATGCACACACACACACACACACACACACACACACACACACACACACACACACACACACACGAAACGGTGGCTGAGGCCTTTAATCACGAGCTCCAGCTCGGAGGACAGGTGAGCTGAAACTCAGAGCCTAACTCGAACCTTTCCACCTCGTGTGGTCTTCAACTTGTCCGGACCCGGGCTCCAGCGAGAGCGAGCTGGATCCAATCGCCGCAATCCTTCCCGTGCTCCCGCAAATCCTCCCGTGCTTCTCAACACGTGCCTGTGAGACGAGGCGCCAATCCTTCCTGTCGATCGTCGCTTCCCCGAGGATCCAACTCCAAGAAGAGGCCGATGTGTCGCACCAAGCCGGGAAACAAAATGGAGAACAAAAAGCTCCACGAACCAAGAAGAAGAGGAAGGAGCGGAAGGAGAGGAAGAAGCCTCCACTCGCAGCTCGAGCCAAACAACCGGCTCAAGTTCCTTCCAAAACAAAGCAGCAGCCGAAGCTCACTGAGCCAGCCGAAGCAAAAAGCTTCCGAAGGCCTCAAGCCAAGCAGGACCCGATGGCCTGCAGGACCCGATGGCCTGCTGAACGACTGCTCTCTCCGAAGCAAAAAAGCTTACTCCTCCCACGGGACTCAGCACACAAACTCTGCACACGGGACTCAGAACGGGACTCTTCACGAACTCTGCCACGGGACTCCCATGAACTCAGCCCACGAACTCAGCCCTACCATGGGACTCCCACGAACTCAGCCCACGAACTCAGCCCTACCACGGGACTCCCACACGAACAAAGAAAGGATCTCCTCCTTATCGTTTGCACCCCCTCCCCCACACTCGGCGTGACTCATGCCCTCGTGATCTACCCCCCGCCCAACCACGGGTGGGAGGGAGTTGTTGACGTCACCACAGGGTTCTTCTTCCTCTTCGCAGAAGAGGGGGGAGGGACGTCTCCATTGTTTCGTTCCCTAACTATTAAATCGATCCGCAGCGCATCTAATCGATCTCTGAACATTTCAACAATGAAAGGTGAGCTATCTAGGGAACATGCACTTCGTGACATAGCTGACTCAGGGAACCTGTATGTTGTGTGCAATTGAATACCAAATTCGTAACAATATTGTGGACAATTGTGTACCCTCTTGGGTTCTCCTGGCAAACCGATTTGGAAGGCTTTGAGTGGAACATACTTGATTCAGCAAAATGTGAAATTGATACTTTTGTTAAAAATATTGTAACACACTCGAGGTTTCTCAAACATTGAGTTTAAATACCTCCAACAGGATCTGAGATAAACCTTCCAAAATCGCTGATCCGTTCGTGTGCAGACAAAACTACTCTAGAGAAAACAGTTTGATGTCCGCAGCAGTCGAGGAGACAGCAGAGGGGCACCAACGGAACTGGTTCAGGAGCTTGTTGGGGTCAGGTTGTTAGCCAGGTGGAGCAAGATGGCATCTTTGGTGTGAAGTCTTTGTCACGTGTTCTGATGAAATATTCCCACATCACAGGACTTGATCTACTGGTGGACGTTGAACCGGTATCAATAAGGAATGTCATGAACACATTCCATTTTCCATCACACTCGTCACACTTCATGATACCAATCATTTCATGTGGAGTAACACTGGGACACAAATTCATGACACTGGTCTGCGTCATTTCAGAGGTCTAGGTTTTCTCAACGGTCCTCATATGCTTTTTGCATGCTGAATTTGGAAATGTATTTCATTTCGCTCAATCAGGTCAAGTTTTTATGGATGACATGGGGTGACGGAGACGTGTTCAGCAAGACATTGAGGCTATCTCAATTTTAAGGCAAAAATAATCAAAATTTTTTGCTTTTTTAATTAGCATTTTTAAAATTCCAAATCGGACTTACATTGACAGAAAATGTACAAACTACAGTCTATAAAAAATGACGCACAAGTACCGTTAATGTGAAATTCAACATTAAAAAGACGAAGGAAAACAATTAATGTGGAATAAATGGCTTTCGCAAAGATTTTCGTCTGCGTTTCGCATCTGTAACATCTCTCTTGAGGCACCAACAGTAGTCTGCAAGCATGTTGACATCCCATCGGCCCTGGTACCTCTCTTCCATCACTCGAATATCCTGGTGAAACCGTTCTCCTTGCTCCTCGCTGACATCACCACAGTTTTCCGGAAAGTAGTCTAAATGCGAGCTGAGAAAATGCATCTTTATGGACATGCGTGCACCAAGAGCCTGGAAGCTCTGCAGGAGCCCTTCCACAACACATTCATACTCTGGACTTCGGTGATTGCCCAGAAAGTTTGTCACAATGGATTTGAATGAGAGCCAGGCATTCCTCTCATTGCTCTCCATACTTTCGTCGAATTTAGGATCTTTCATAAGCTCCCTGATCTAAAGGCCCGGTCACACCTTGACGTTTTAGCCAGCGATGGCAACGTATTAAAATGTATGTAAAACGCTGGCTGACGTTGAACTTTTGATGTTTTTTTTTTTAAGATTCGGACGTATTCATAACGAGTTGGTCGTATGCATAACATATGAGTAATGGACACAGAACGTTTCGTTGTGTTATAGATAACTTATACCAACGAATGCTGAACCTGTTGTCGGCCTACACAACCGATGCCCAACGACAGTCTAACTTCGGCATAGCGCGTTGCACGCATCGCCGATGATGTCGTGACGTAGCCTATTAAAAGGCTGACGCACAACGATTCAAATCATAACTGCCGTAGAAATGGAAGTGTCAACATCGCGGTCACACCTTGGCGATCTTGCCAGCGTATGCCGACCGAAGAAAAATGTGTCTAAAACGTTGGGGCACGTCAAATACGGTATGAATAAGTTTGGTATACGTGAGTACAACGCTAAAGTACGCTATCGTACGTCGTAGTAAGTAGAGTACCTCAAGAAATTTTAAAGATGTTCAATATTTTACGACGTACTCGGCGTATGACACACGTTCCGCATGCGATGGGGATAAGTTTTACACACGTCCACAAACGTTACTTATAAGCTACTCATAAGTCGAAACACGTCGCGGTAATGTCTTTTTTACGCGAAACTTATTTCTAACTTATGTTTGACGTGCTTTGAACCAATTCTTTACGTAGTCCCAACACACATCGACGTATGTAGACGTATTCTAATGACGTCTTCCGGTCGACAAAAAAAAAATAAATGAACGTGTTTCTAGGTTACAACTGCCATATAAAGACGTGTTCCCAGCAGTTTTGGGAATTGGTATATAAAAATGCTGCTCATAAAAGGGGAACCCAACAGTGTTTTCGAGTTCCTTTCTGAGTCGATGTCCATGTCATCAGTATCAGTATTAGTATTAGTATTAGTATTAGTCGTAGTTTGTTCATGTTGGCAGTAGTAGGTGAGTGTGAGGGGGAGGGTGTGGGTTATGATGGATCGTCCTTGCGTCCGCGTGTCCACGGGTAGGTTCATAGGCTGCCACTCAACGATTTAAATGGCTGCATCTCCACTATTGAAAGTAGACGCTTGCGCTCAACAATTGGATTTTTTTTTTTGCACTCAACGACTTTTAAACGGTACCACTCAACTATTTTCATTGTTTTCAATGAACGATTTAAATTGCTGTCACTCGCCTTTGTTTTTTGACGCTGAGGTTTTGAAATTTGAAGCGTTTCTTCTGAACGTGTTAAAACGCTCAAACTCGACTATTTTAAATAGACGCTGCCGATGGACAATTGGAATCATAGCCAAGCTAGACATCGAAGTGTGAACATCCTCGTCATGCCGAAGAAAAGTTTGAAGAATGCTGCAAATAAGTGTCCTGGCCGTGGCCGTGGACGCTGATGCAAGGACGATCCATTATACCGACGTCTTTCAGCCTATGAGTAACTTAAAAGTAACGTCTGTCGATGTGTGGCAACGATCGCGTAACGTGCCAACAACACGTTAATCATAGGTTAGAAATAAGTTCTGGGTACGCTAAACATTACCTCGGCGTGTCTCAACTTATGATTAACTTACAAGTAGCATGTGTTGAGGTCTGTCAACGATCGCAGACCGTGCATACAACTTGTGGCCAGCGTAGCGGAACGTGTGAGTCATACGCCGGCATACGTCGTGAAATTTCAAGCATGAAAAAATTTGAGGACAACCGAAAAGTACAACGTTTAAAGCCAGCGTACAACGACGTATGGCAGTGTTTTTCAGCGTGCTCTCAATGTTATCAAAACTTACCCATAACGTATTCAACGTGTGCCAGCGTTTTAGAAAAAAAATTTAAAAATCGGCATACGTTGGCTGAAACGTCAAGGTGTGACCGGGCCTTAAGGGCCATCAAAAATGCCTGCTTTCGGTTTGGCCTCACTTACGTGAGGAGATTTCTTGTTCAGGAAAGTGAAAGCTCGACCTTCTTTGTTCAGTGCTTTGACAAAATTCTTCATAAGTCCGAGCTTGGTGTGCAGTGGTGGAAGCAGAATCTTCTGAGGATTCACAAGAGCGTGTGACACAACGTTGTGGGAACCTGGTTTCAGGCCAGATCTTTTTGGCCAGTTGCGTTGTACATAGTGCTGCTTGTCTGCTCGGCTGTCCCACAGACAGAGAAAGCAGGGGTATTTGGTGTAGCCACCTTGGAGACCCAGCACCATGGACACAACCTATAAATAATAAAGAACACATATATTTGTTTTAAAATTTGTTATTCCAGTTTATTAAAATTTTAATCCATGTTAAGAATATTTCAATAAATAAAGTAGAAAAATATATGTCACGAGGTTGACGCCAACATACCTTTCGGTCTCCGCAAATCATCCAATTGTGATATTTGTACTTCAAAGCAGTTAGCAAATGTTCCATGTTACTATAGTTCTCAGTCATCTGTACCGAGTGACCCACCGGAACAGACGCGATCTTGTTGCCATTGAAGAGTAGTACTGCTTTCAAGCTTCTACTTGAGGAGTCGATGAAGAGCCGCCATTCTGTAGGATCATACGCTAAACCCATCGCTGCAATGAGGCCGGTGATGTTGCTACAGTAAACCAGAGAAACTTCATCGTCCGAACTAAAATATTCTCGAAACTCTTATTCACGCCTGCGGTACCAGAAGGATGTAGTTTCAGGAGCTAACAAACGATTTTCACGAAGTCATGACCCTAGCAACTGAGCAGATTCTTTGGACAAACACAAATCTCGTGTCAAGTCGTTCAACTCCGCTTGGCTAAAGAGTTTGGGTTGACTTGTCTCGCCCGTAGGTTGCTATGTACCAGATATGTCACCATCTTCCATTTGTTCATCGGAATCGGACGCCGAATGTCTGCAATTTTCGGGCGGTGCTGGAATTGGAATTCCTGGTCCATGAGGCACTGGTTTAATGGCAGGTGGCACATCTGGATACTTTAAGTGTTGCTTGTTTTTTCGATTTATGCCTAAAATGAAAGAGATTGACATACCGTCAAGGGGGTGACATGATATATAAAGTTAAACAATTTAGAATGTTTGAGAATTTATTAAACATAAAGTTAAACTCAAACAAAATTGATAAACTCATCTTGTAGGTTTGTCATACAGAAATAACAGTCATTAGTATGATCTCTTTCCTCCCTCCACACCATTGGGATACCAAAAGGCAGACACTCAATCTTCTTGTGGCTCCAGTGCCACAGACTCTCAACGCATGTTTTGCAGCATATGTGAGGGGCAAAGGCTTTGTCCTGGTCACCAAGTTTAATTCCAAAGTATGCGTGATAGCTTTTCCTTACAAAAAGTGTGATGTTAGACTGCCGGTCTGGCATGGTCACTTAACCACAGATATAGCAGAACTTGTTTGGGTTATTCTTGCATTTTCGATTCATCGTGAATCACAGTAATGTTATAGTAAGGAGGACACTACGCAGGACGTACTGCCGCTCACGTGCACCTAAGTGGACAGCTCACACCAGACTGAGCCACGCAGCTGCTGGAGTGACTGAAGTTGGGTGTTGCCAGAAACAACGATTTATCTATATTTTTCTGAAATTGAAATGAAAGTAATTGAGAAGGGACTTTCTTCCACATTAACTTTACTTGTGTCATTATATGTATAGTTTGTACATTTTCTGTCAATGTAAGTCTGATTTTGAATTTAAAAAATGCTAATTAAAAAAACGAAAATTTTGATTATTTTTTTTTTCCTTAAAATTGAGATATCATAAAAACTTGACCTGATTGAGCGAAATTTGATACATTTCTGAATTCAGCATGCAAAAAACATATTAGGACCGTTGAGAAAACCTAGACCTCTGAAAAAAATATTTCAAAAGCAGCCCAGTGTAATCGTATTGTATCGTATTGTGTTCGAACATTCGACTCGAGGAGGTGGAGCACAGCTTCCTCTTCAGTATCTTTTTCTCACCAAGTTCGATCAGACGTTTATTAATAAAATACTGATATCAGGTGCCATGGAAACCTGCTCGGCACGAACGTCACGGTCACGGTGCTCGAGTTCCACGAGATGTTCATGATCCGTTATAATTTCATATTACCGATCACCGGCCATTCGTGCCTCCTTCATCAAACATTCGCGATATTTTCTCCGTCGAAGTGGCCAAATGGGTGAATGAGGTCATTTTTAATGTTCTTGCCGAGTTTCCATGCATCAAGGTTTTCAAACATCACGTGATGCTCGACATGAAGTTTCATCGATGACATCACAGAGTAGCCCGTGATTCCAATAATACAAGAGTTGGGTCAACACTTAGTTCCACATCTCGGTAACTGAACACGTTTCTGCACTTATTGGTGTAAAAGATTTGAAGGACGAAAGACTCGTGTTGTTCATCAACCTTGGGCCACATGGTTTTCACCAAAATAGGTAAATAGGAGAAAAAAACTATTATGTACAGAATAGGTTGAGAGAACCAAAATAAATAATGCAAAGGAGGGGGCGTGGTCACCTTCCAGTGTGACGTCACAATGAGAATTCCAACAATGTGGAGCACTGAAGACAGAGCTGTATCATTACCTCGCCAGTTGGTGGATCGACGTGCACGAGACATGGGGATCCTCATCGTGGTCGGAGTTCATGCTTGTCATCGGTCGTGGAACATCACAAACACTGCAGCAGCTCAGAAGGGACTGCAAGAGATAACAACGTACCCAGGTAAGGTCCACAACACGATCGGACTTGTTAGTTTTTTTGTCGTTTGTGAAATACGTTTTTGGTTTGATGGCAGAGTGAACAGGTAGAGTATTCCATGTTAAATTTCTCGTGTTTTGGATATCATTAACAAGTCGTGATCGGTGAACACACCAAGTGTGATTCAAATATCAAACGTTTCACAAAAATAGCTTTCTTGATCAAGGGCGTCGATTGTGATTGAAAAGTTGGGGGTTGGGGGAGATGAAGTGACATCCCAATCCCAAAATGAACAATAATTTACCCTGTGTGTTACTTTTGTGGAATCAGAAACCGACATGAAGGAAAAGTTTCTCAAATTCTCCAAAAAGTCAAAAAGGGTCGAAAAACCCCTTTATGGTTTTGGACCCCTTTATTCCCCTTATTCCAGACGGACCCAGATCCAGCTGTCCCTGGACTCTGTGTCTTTTTCTTCCGACAAGGTGAGAGTTTGCTGTCTAACCTCGTCTGATTCTGCAACCGATCCAGACGGCATCAGCCCACGTGTCCTAAAAACCTGCTCTGCTGCTCTTACTCACCCTCTCTCTGTTCTCATCACCCTCTCATTTGCTCAAGGTCATCTGCCATCTGCTTGTAAATCAGCAAACATAACCACTCTGTATATAAAGTTGCAAAAACAGATCCCTGCAACTCCAGACCATGTTTGTAAATTCCAAAGAATTCGGATGAAAGTGGAAGTAACAATTAATGTATGAACTGCACGTTTCAATTTCGTCCTCTGTGACATAATAATTGAAGAAATAACCACAAAGCGTTTGTGATCAACTGCAGCGGCCATTTGGCTAACATGATTGGGTGTGTTCCCGGTTCCCTGAGTAAACGGCTTGCTGACCGTTTGTCAAGGACCACCCCCCTCCCTCCACCCTCCCCCACCTTGATCACCTGCCAAGCACCCCCTCCCCCACCTTGATTGCTTGCCAAGCACCCTCCTCCCTCCCTCACCTTGATCACTTGCCAAGCACCCTGCCCCTCCCTCCACCCTCCCCCACCTTGATCACCTGCCAAGCACCCCTCCCCCACCTTGATTGCTTGCCAAGCACCCCCTCCCTCCCCCAACTTGATCGCTTGCCAAGCACACCCCTCCCCCACCTTGATCGCCTGCCAAGCACCCCCATCCTCCCCCACCTTGATCGCTTGTGAAGCACCCCCTCCCTCCCCCACCTTCATCACTTACCAAGCACCCTCCCCCACCTTGATCGCTTGCCAAGCACACCCCTCCCCCACCTTGATCGCCTGCCAAGCACCCCCATCCTCACCCACCTTGATCGCTTGCTAAGCACCCCCGCTCCATCCACCCTCACCGACCTTGATCGCTTGCCAAGCACCCTGCCCCACCCCACCACCCCCTTGATGGCTTGCCAAGCACCCTCCCCCACCTTGATTACTTGCCAAGCACCCCCGCTCCCTCCACCCTCCCCCACCTTGATCGCTTGCCAAGCACCCTCCCCCACCCCACCACCCCCTTGATGGCTTGCCAAGCACCCCCTCCCTCCACCCTCCCCCACCTTGATCGCTTGCCAAGCACCCCGTCCCTCCCTCACCTTGATCGCTTGCCAAGCACCCCCCACCCTTGATCGCTTGCCAAGCACCCTCCCCCACCTTGATTACTTGCCAAGCACCCCCGCTCCATCCACCCTCCCCCACCTTGATCGCTTGCCAAACACCCCCCCCCCTCCACCTTTCGCCTCGATCACTTGCAAAGCGGTTGATACGAAACGACTGGCTTGGTAAGTTTATTGGTAATGGAACACACCCCTGTCGTGCAATGTTAGATAACCTCAGTGTCCCAACTTATCAAACTGAACTTTTTACCCCGAGTGGGGTCTTCCACCCGACGGGGTCTAAGCACCGCTCACGTTCTCTCTTTTCTTGTGTACAGTTCATTTGAACGTCTATTTCTCCATTATTTGTGAACAGAATTGGATGAAAATTGACAGCCATATACTAGACACATATGTGCAGGCATTAACTGAGCCCAAACTGCGATTCCGGCCCTTTGGGCCCATTTTCTTAAAGGTTATTAAAAAAAATAAAATTAAATGTGCTGGGCGATGCCCAATGCAAAATTAAGTCAAAGTTTAAAAATACAGGTGTGTTGTTCAACTGTAACCTGAGATCAGAAAATGGATTTCGCTCCCATCTGTCAATGAAACGATTTCTATTCGGTTTTAGATCGCTGACAATCTGCATTATCTCGTTAAAAATTTTAAACTCTGAAATCCTGCCAGTTATTTCATACAGAGAGGTCAAAGATCATGGTGAGCCCTGATGGAAACTTCTCGGTTTTGTATTTTCCATTTGTAACGTATTTGTGGCTCAATATTGTTACGGGCCGGGCGTCAGCCGCCAACCGACCGCTCGAAACGGAGCCGCAAGTCGAGTCGGCCTGACCGATCACCCGGAATGTAGATCGCCGCCCGGATAACTCCAAGCGACGGGTCCTTGTACAAGAACCGAAATACGCCAATCGGCAGATCACGTGGGGTAGGGTCGATTGCCAATCTTCAATTTACCTAAATACCCACGTGATCCAACTACCGGGGTATTCCACCCTCGACGGAACTCGTACGGAACAAACCGCAGAGGCGAGCTTGTCCGTGTGCGATTCCGAGCGGCGTAATCGCCGAGAACCGTCGGTCCAAATGTCCCCCTATTACGGCAAACCAACGGCTTTCAAACTCCCAACACACGAAATATTCAGTCAATGAGGGAATGGACGCAACGAGCAGGTTTACATTCACACAAGGACATTTATTATAATGAAACACGTATGCAATTAAATAAGGCAAAACACGTATGCAATTATACAAGCAACAAAAGCACGACAAAAGAACTACAACCGTCTACTTATTATGTACAGTCATTTACACTTTACAGCAGTTCCAACTTATTAGACGGGCCCACGGACACACGTACGCACGCGCGCGCGCATGCACACACACACACACACACACACACACGCACACACACACACACACACACACACACACACACACACACACACACACACACACACACGAAACGGTGGCTGAGGCCTTTAATCACGAGCTCCAGCTCGGAGGACAGGTGAGCTGAAACTCAGAGCCTAACTCGAACCTTTCCACCTCGTGTGGTCTTCAACTTGTCCGGACCCGGGCTCCAGCGAGAGCGAGCTGGATCCAATCGCCGCAATCCTTCCCGTGCTCCCGCAAATCCTCCCGTGCTTCTCAACACGTGCCTGTGAGACGAGGCGCCAATCCTTCCTGTCGATCGTCGCTTCCCCGAGGATCCAACTCCAAGAAGAGGCCGATGTGTCGCACCAAGCCGGGAAACAAAATGGAGAACAAAAAGCTCCACGAACCAAGAAGAAGAGGAAGGAGCGGAAGGAGAGGAAGAAGCCTCCACTCGCAGCTCGAGCCAAACAACCGGCTCAAGTTCCTTCCAAAACAAAGCAGCAGCCGAAGCTCACTGAGCCAGCCGAAGCAAAAGCTTCCGAAGGCCTCAAGCCAAGCAGGACCCGATGGCCTGCAGGACCCGATGGCCTGCTGAACGACTGCTCTCTCCGAAGCAAAAAAGCTTACTCCTCCCACGGGACTCAGCACACAAACTCTGCACACGGGACTCAGAACGGGACTCTTCACGAACTCTGCCACGGGACTCCCATGAACTCAGCCCACGAACTCAGCCCTACCATGGGACTCCCACGAACTCAGCCCACGAACTCAGCCCTACCACGGGACTCCCACACGAACAAAGAAAGGATCTCCTCCTTATCGTTTGCACCCCCTCCCCCACACTCGGCGTGACTCATGCCCTCGTGATCTACCCCCCGCCCAACCACGGGTGGGAGGGAGTTGTTGACGTCACCACAGGGTTCTTCTTCCTCTTCGCAGAAGAGGGGGGGAGGGACGTCTCCATTGTTTCGTTCCCTAACTATTAAATCGATCCGCAGCGCATCTAATCGATCTCTGAACATTTCAACAATGAAAGGTGAGCTATCTAGGGAACATGCACTTCGTGACATAGCTGACTCAGGGAACCTGTATGTTGTGTGCAATTGAATACCAAATTCGTAACAATATTGTGGACAATCGTGTACCCTCTTGGGTTCTCCTGGCAAACCGATTTGGAAGGCTTTGAGTGGAACATACTTGATTCAGCAAAATGTGAAATTGATACTTTTGTTAAAAATATTGTAACACACTCGAGGTTTCTCAAACATTGAGTTTAAATACCTCCAACAGGATCTGAGATAAACCTTCCAAAATCGCTGATCCGTTCGTGTGCAGACAAAACTACTCTAGAGAAAACAGTTTGATGTCCGCAGCAGTCGAGGAGACAGCAGAGGGGCACCAACGGAACTGGTTCAGGAGCTTGTTGGGGTCAGGTTGTTAGCCAGGTGGAGCAAGATGGCATCTTTGGTGTGAAGTCTTTGTCATGTGTTCTGATGAAATATTCCCACATCACAGGACTTGATCTACTGGTGGACGTTGAACCGGTATCAATAAGGAATGTCATGAACACATTCCATTTTCCATCACACTCGTCACACTTCATGATACCGATCATTTCATGTGGAGTAACACTGGGACACAAATTCATGACACTGGTCTGCGTCATTTCAGAGGTCTAGGTTTTCTCAACGGTCCTCATATGCTTTTTGCATGCTGAATTTGGAAATGTATTTCATTTCGCTCAATCAGGTCAAGTTTTTATGGATGACATGGGGTGACGGAGACGTGTACGGCAAGACATTGAGGCTATCTCAATTTTAAGGCAAAAATAATCAAAATTTTTTGCTTTTTTAATTAGCATTTTTAAAATTCCAAATCGGACTTACATTGACAGAAAATGTACAAACTACAGTCTATAAAAAATGACGCACAAGTACCGTTAATGTGAAATTCAACATTAAAAAGACGAAGGAAAACAATTAATGTGGAATAAATGGCTTTCGCAAAGATTTTCGTCTGCGTTTCGCATCTGTAACATCTCTCTTGAGGCACCAACAGTAGTCTGCAAGCATGTTGACATCCCATCGGCCCTGGTACCTCTCTTCCATCACTCGAATATCCTGGTGAAACCGTTCTCCTTGCTCCTCGCTGACATCACCACAGTTTTCTGGAAAGTAGTCTAAATGCGAGCTGAGAAAATGCATCTTTATGGACATGCGTGCACCAAGAGCCTGGAAGCTCTGCAGGAGCCCTTCCACAACACATTCATACTCTGGACTTCGGTGATTGCCCAGAAAGTTTGTCACAATGGATTTGAATGAGAGCCAGGCATTCCTCTCATTGCTCTCCATACTTTCGTCGAATTTAGGATCTTTCATAAGCTCCCTGATCTAAAGGCCCGGTCACACCTTGACGTTTTAGCCAGCGATGGCAACGTATTAAAATGTATGTAAAACGCTGGCTGACGTTGAACTTTTGATGTTTTTTTTTTTTAAGATTCGGACGTATTCATAACGAGTTGGTCGTATGCATAACATATGAGTAATGGACACAGAACGTTTCGTTGTGTTATAGATAACTTATACCAACGAATGCTGACCTGTTGTCGGCCTACACAACCGATGCCCAACGATAGTCTAACTTCGGCATAGCGCGTTGCACGCATCGCCGATGATGTCGTGACGTAGCCTATTAAAAGGCTGACGCACAACGATTCAAATCATAACTGCCGTAGAAATGGAAGTGTCAACATCGCGGTCACACCTTGGCGATCTTGCCAGCGTATGCCGACCGAAGAAAAATGTGTCTAAAACGTTGGGGCACGTCAAATACGGTATGAGTAAGTTTGGTATACGTGAGTACAACGCTAAAGTACGCTATCGTACGTCGTAGTAAGTAGAGTACCTCAAGATATTTTAAAGATGTTCAATATTTTACGACGTACTCGGCGTATGACACACGTTCCGCATGCGATGGGGATAAGTTTTACACACGATATGTGGACGCTTACACACGTCCACAAACGTTACTTATAAGCTACTCATAAGTCGAAACACGTCGCGGTAATGTCTTTTTTACGCGAAACTTATTTCTAACTTATGTTTGACGTGCTTTGAACCAATTCTTTACGTAGTCCCAACACACATCGACGTATGTAGACGTATTCTAATGACGTCTTCCGGTCGACAAAAAAAAAAATAAATGAACGTGTTTCTAGGTTACAACTGCCATATAAAGACGTGTTCCCAGCAGTTTTGGGAATTGGTATATAAAAATGCTGCTCATAAAAGGGGAACCCAACAGTGTTTTCGAGTTCCTTTCTGAGTCGATGTCCATGTCATCAGTATCAGTATTAGTATTAGTATTAGTATTAGTCGTAGTTTGTTCATGTTGGCAGTAGTAGGTGAGTGTGAGGGGGAGGGTGTGGGTTATGATGGATCGTCCTTGCGTCCGCGTGTCCACGGGTAGGTTCATAGGCTGCCACTCAACGATTTAAATGGCTGCATCTCCACTATTGAAAGTAGACGCTTGCGCTCAACAATTGGATTTTTTTTTTTGCACTCAACGACTTTTAAACGGCACCACTCAGCTATTTTCATTGTTTACAATGAACGATTTAAATTGCTGTCACTCGCCTTTGTTTTTTGACGCTGGGGTTTTGAAATTTGAAGCGTTTCTTCTGAATGTGTTAAAACGCTCAAACTCGACTATTTTAAATAGACACTGCCGATGGACAATTGGAATCATAGCCAAGCCAGACATCGAAGTGTGAACATCCTCGTCATGCCGAAGAAAAATTTGAAGAATGCTGCAAATAAGTGTCCTGGCCGTGGCCGTGGACGCTGATGCAAGGACGATCCATTATACCGACGTCTTTCAGCCTATGAGTAACTTAAAAGTAACGTCTGTCGATGTGTGGCAACGATCGCGTAACGTGCCAACAACACGTTAATCATAGGTTAGAAATAAGTTTCGGGTACACTAAACATTACCTCGGCGTGTCTCAACTTATGATTAACTTACAAGTAGCATGTGTTGACGTCTGTCAACGATCGCAGACCGTGCATACAACTTGTGGCCAGCGTAGCGGAACGTGTGAGTCATACGCCGGCATACGTCGTGAAATTTCAAGCATGAAAAAATTTGAGGACAACCGAAAAGTACAACGTTTAAAGCCAACGTACAACGACGTATGGCAGTGTTTTTCAGCGTGCTCTCAATGTTATCAAAACTTACCCATAACGTATTCAACGTGTGCCAGCGTTTTAGAAAAAAATTTCAAAAATCGGCATACGTTGGCTGAAACGTCAAGGTGTGACCGGGCCTTAAGGGCCATCAAAAATGCCTGCTTTCGGTTTGGCCTCACTTACGTGAGGAAATTTCTTGTTCAGGAAAGCGAAAGCTCGACCTTCTTTGTTCAGTGCTTTGACAAAATTCTTCATAAGTCCGAGCTTGGTGTGCAGTGGTGGAAGTAGAATCTTCTGAGGATTCACAAGAGCGTGTGACACAACGTTGTGAGAACCTGGTTTCAGGCCAGATCTTTTTGGCCAGTTGCGTTGTACATAGTGCTGCTTGTCTGCTCGGCTGTCCCACAGACAGAGAAAGCAGGGTATTTGGTGTAGCCACCTTGGAGACCCAGCACCATGGACACAACCTATAAATAATAAAGAACACATATATTTGTTTTAAATTTTGTTATTCCAGTTTATTAAAATTTTAATCCATGTTAAGAATATTTCAATAAATAAAGTAGAAAAATATATGTAACGAGGTTGACGCCAACATACCTTTCGGTCTCCGCAAATCATCCAATTGTGATATTTGTACTTCAAAGCAGTTAGCAAATGTTCCATGTTACTATAGTTCTCAGTCATCTGTACCGAGTGACCCACCGGAACAGACGCGATCTTGTTGCCATTGAAGAGTAGTACTGCTTTCAAGCTTCTACTTGAGGAGTCGATGAAGAGCCGCCATTCTGTAGGATCATACGCTAAACCCATCGCTGCAATGAGGCCGGTGATGTTGCTACAGTAAACCAGAGAAACTTCATCGTCCGAACTAAAATATTCTCGAAACTCTTATTCACGCCTGCGGTACCAGAAGGATGTAGTTTCAGGAGCTAACAAACGATTTTCACGAAGTCATGACCCTAGCAACTGAGCAGATTCTTTGGACAAACACAAATCTCGTGTCAAGTCGTTCAACTCCGCTTGGCTAAAGAGTTTGGGTTGACTTGTCTCGCCCGTAGGTTGATATGTACCAGATATGTCACCATCTTCCATTTGTTCATCGGAATCGGACGCCGAATGTCTGCAATTTTCGGGCGGTGCTGGAATTGGAATTCCTGGTCCATGAGGCACTGGTTTAATGGCAGGTGGCACATCTGGATACTTTAAGTGTTGCTTGTTTTTTCGATTTATGCCTAAAATGAAAGAGATTGACATACCGTCAAGGGGGTGACATGATATATAAAGTTAAACAATTTAGAATGTTTGAGAATTTATTAAACATAAAGTGAAACTCAAACAAAATTGAAAAACTCATCTTGTAGGTTTGTCATACAGAAATAACAGTCATTAGTATGATCTCTTTCCTCCCTCCACACCATTGGGATACCAAAAGGCAGACAATCAATCTTCTTGTGGCTCCAGTGCCACAGACTCTCAACGCATGTTTTGCAGCATATGTGAGGGGCAAAGGCTTTGTCCTGGTCACCAAGTTTAATTCCAAAGTATGCGTGATAGCTTTTCCTTACAAAAAGTGTGATGTTAGACTGCCGGTCTGGCATGGTCACTTAACCACAGATATAGCAGAACTTGTTTGGGTTATTCTTGCATTTTCGATTCATCGTGAATCACAGTAATGTTATAGTAAGGAGGACACTACGCAGGACGTACTGCCGCTCACGTGCACCTAAGTGGACAGCTCACACCAGACTGAGCCACGCAGCTGCTGGAGTGACTGAAGTTGGGTGTTGCCAGAAACAACGATTTATCTATATTTTTCTGAAATTGAAATGAGAGTAATTGAGAAGGCACTTTCTTCCACATTAAGTTTACTTGTGTCATTATATGTATAGTTTGTACATTTTCAGTCAATGTAAGTCTGATTTTGAATTTAAAAAATGCTAATTAAAAAAACGAAAATTTTGATTATTTTTTTTTCCTTAAAATTGAGATATCATAAAAACTTGACCTGATTGAGCGAAATTTGATACATTTCTGAATTCAGCATGCAAAAAACATATAAGGACCGTTGAGAAAACCTAGACCTCTGAAAAAAATATTTTAAATGCAGCCCAGTGTAATCGTATTGTATCGTATTGTGTTCGAACATTCGACTCGAGGAGGTGGAGCACAGCTTCCTCTTCAGTATCTTTTTCTCACCAAGTTCGATCAGACGTTTATTAATAAAATACCGATATCAGGTGCCATGGAAACCTGCTCGGCACGAACGTCACGGTCACGGTGCTCGAGTTCCACGAGATGTTCATGATCCGTTATAATTTCATATTACCGATCACCGGCCATTCGTGCCTCCTTCATCAAACATTCGCGATATTTTCTCCGTCTAAGTGGCCAAATGGGTGAATGAGGTCATTTTTAATGTTCTTGCCGAGTTTCCATGCATCAAGGTTTTCAAACATCACGTGATGCTCGACATGGTTTCATCGATGACGTCACAGAGTAGCCCGTGATTCCAATAATACAAGAGTTGGGTCAACACTCAGTTCCACATCTCGGTAACTGAACACGTTTCTGCACTTATTGGTGTAAAAGATTTGAAGGACGAAAGACTCGTGTTGTTCATCAACCTTGGGCCACATGGTTTTCACCAAAAGAGGTAAATAGGAGAAAAAAGCTATATGTACAGAATAGGTTGAGAGAACCAAAATAAATAATGCAAAGTAGGGGGCGTGGTCACCTTCCAGTGTGACGTCACAATGAGAATTCCAACAATGTGGAGCACTGAAGACAGAGCTGTATCATTACCTCGCCAGTTGGTGGATCGACGTGCACGAGACATGGGGATCCTCATCGTGGTCGGTGTTCATGCTTGTCATCGGTCGTGGAACATCACAAACACCGCAGCAGCTCAGAAGGGACTGCAAGAGATAACAACGTACCCAGGTAAGGTCCACAACACGATCGGACTTGTTAGTTTTTTTGTCGTTTGTGAAATACGTTTTTGGTTTGATGGCAGAGTGAACAGGTAGAGTATTCCATGTTAAATTTCTCGTGTTTTGGATATCATTAGCAAGTCGTGATCGGTGAACACACCAAGTGTGATTCAAATATCAAACGTTTCACAAAAATAGATATCTTGATAAAGGGCGTCGATTGTGATTGAAAAGTTGGGGGTTGGGGGAGATGAAGTGACATCCCAATCCCAAAATGAACAATAATTTACTCTGTGTGTTAGTTTTGTGGAATCAGAAACCGACATGAAGGAAAAGTTTCTCAAATTCTCCAAAAAGTCAAAAAGGGTCGAAAAACCCCTTTATGGTTTTGGACCCCTTTATTCCCCTTATTCCAGACGGACCCAGATCCAGCTGTCCCTGGACTCTGTGTCTTTTTCTTCCGACAAGGGGAGAGTTTGCTGTCTCACCTCGTCTGATTCTGTAACCGATCCAGACGGCATCAGCCCACGTGTCCTAAAAACCTGCTCTGCTGCTCTTACTCACCCTCTCTCTGTTCTCATCACCCTCTCATTTGCTCAAGGTCATCTGCCATCTGCTTGTAAATCAGCAAACATAACCACTCTGTATATAAAGTTGCAAAAACAGATCCCTGCAACTCCAGACCATGTTTGTAAATTCCAAAGAATTCGGATGAAAGTGGAAGTAATAATTAATGTATGAACTGCACGTTTCAATTTCGTCCTCTGTGACATAATAATTGAAGAAATAACCACAAAGCGTTTGTGATCAACTGCAGCGGCCATTTGGCTAACATGATTGGGTGTGTTCCCGGTTCCCTGAGTAAACGGCTTGCTGACCGTTTGTCAAGGACCACCCCCCTCCCTCCACCCCCACCACCTTGATCACCTGCCAAGCACCCCTCCCCCACCTTGATTGCTTGCCAAGCACCCCCTCCTTCCCTCACCTTGATCGCTTGTCAAGCACCCCCGCTCCATCCACCCTCCCCCACCTTGATCACTTGCCAAGCACCCCGCTCCATCCACCCTCCCCCACCTTGATCACTTGCCAAGCACCCTGCCCCTCCCTCCACCCACTCCCCCAACTTGATCGCTTGCCAAGCACCCCCGCTCCATCCACCCTCCCCCACCTTGATCGCTTGCCAAGCACACCCTCTCCCTCCCCCACCTTGATCGCTTGCCAAGCACACCCCTCCCCCACCTTGATCGCCTGCCAAGCACCCCCATCCTCCCCCACCTTGATCGCTTGTGAAGCACCCCCTCCCTCCCCCACCCTTGATCGCTTGCCAAGCACCCCCCACCCTTGATCGCTTGCCAAGCACCCTCCCCCACCTTGATTACTTGCCAAGCACCCCTGCTCCATCCACCCTCCCCCACCCTGTTCGCTTGCCCAGCACCCTCCCCCACCCCACCACACCCTTGATCGCTTGCTCCATTTGTCAACACCCCCCCCCCCCTCCACCTTTCGCCTCGATCACTTGCAAAGCGGTTGATACGAAACGACTGGCTTGGTAAGTTTATTGGTAATGGAACACACCCCTGTCGTGCAATGTTAGATAACCTCAGTGTCCCAACTTATCAAACTGAACTTTTTACCCCGAGTGGGGTCTTCCACCCGACGGGGTCTAAGCACCGCTCACGTTCTCTCTTTTCTTGTGTACAGTTCATTTGAACGTCTATTTCTCCATTATTTGTGAACAGAATTGGATGAAAATTGACAGCCATATACTAGACACATATGTGCAGGCATTAACTGAGCCCAAAGTGCGATTCCGGCCCTTTTGGCCCATTTTCTTAAAAGTTAGTAAAAAAAATAAAATTAAATGTGCTGGGCGATGCCGAATGCAAAATTAAGTCAAAGTTTAAAAATACAGGTGCGTTGTTCAACTGTAACCTGAGATCAGAAAATGGATTTCGCTCCCATCTGTCAATGAAACGATTTCTATTCGGTTTTAGATCGCTGACAATCTGCATTATCTCGTTAAAAATTTTAAACTCTGAAATCCTGCCAGTTATTTCATACAGAGAGGTCAAAGATCATGGTGAGCCCTGATGGAAACTTCTCGGTTTTGTATTTTCCATTTGTAACGTATTTGTGGCTCAATATTGTTACGGGCCGGGCGTCAGCCGCCAACCGACCGCTCGAAACGGAGCCGCAAGTCGAGTCGGCCTGACCGATCACCCGGAATATAGATCGCCGCCCGGATAACTCCAAGCGACGGGTCCTTGTACAAGAACCGAAATACGTCAATCGACAGATCACGTGGGGTAGGGTCGATTGCCAATTTTCAATTCACCTAAATACCCACGTGATCCAACTACCGGGGTATTCCACCCTCGACGGAACTCGTACGGAACAAACCGCCGAGGCGAGCTTGTCCGTGCGCGATTCCGAGCGGCGTAATCGCCGAGAACCGTCGGTCCAAATGTCTCCCTATTACGGCAAACCAACGGCTTTCAAACTCCCAACACACGAAATATTCAGTCAATGAGGGAATGGACGCAACGAGCAGGTTTACATTCACACAAGGACATTTATTATAATGAAACACGTATGCAATTAAATAAGGCAAAACACGTATGCAATTATACAAGCAACAAAAGCACGACAAAAGAACTACAACCGTCTACTTATTATGTACAGTAATTTACACTTTACAGCAGTTCCAACTTATTAGACGGGCCCACCGACACACGTACGCACGCGCGCGCGCGTACACACACACACACACACACACACACACACACACACACACACACGAAACGGTGGCTGAGGCCTTTAATCACGAGCTCCAGCTCGGAGGACAGGTGAGCTGAAACTCAGAGCCTAACTCGAACCTTTCCACCTTGTGTGGTCTTCAACTTGTCCGGACCCAGGCTCCAGCGAGAGCGAGCTGGATCCAATCGCCGCAATCCTTCCCGTGCTCCCGCAAATCCTCCCGTGCTTCTCAACACGTGCCCATGAGACGAGGCGCCAATCCTTCCTGTCGATCGTCGCTTCCCCGAGGATCCAACTCCAAGAAGAAGCCGATGTGTCGCACCAAGCCGGGAAACAAAATGGAGAACAAAAAGCCCCACGAACCAAGAAGAAGAGGAAGGAGCGGAAGGAGAGGAAGAAGCCTCCACTCGCAGCTCGAGCCAAACAACCGGCTCAAGTTCCTTCCAAAACAAAGCAGCAGCCGAAGCTCACTGAGCCAGCCGAAGCAAAAAGCTTCCGAAGGCCTCAAGCCAAGCAGGACCCGATGGCCTGCAGGACCCGATGGCCTGCTGAACGACTGCTCTCTCCGAAGCAAAAAGCTTACTCCTCCCACGGGACTCAGAACGGGACTCTTCATGAACTCTGCCACGGGACTCCCACGAACTCAGCCCACGAACTCAGCCCTACCACGGGACTCCCACGAACTCAGCCCACGAACTCAGCCCTACCATGGGACTCCCACAAACTCAGCCCACGAACTCAGCCCTACCACGGGACTCCCACACGAACAAAGAAAGGATCTCCTCCTTATCGTTTGCACCCCCTCCCCCACACTCGGCGTGACTCATGCCCTCGTGATCTACCCCCCGCCCAACCACGGGTGGGAGGGAGTGTTGACGTCACCACAGGGTTCTTCTTCCTCTTCGCAGAAGAGGGGGGAGGGACGTCTCCATTGTTTCGTTCCCTAACTATTAAATCGATCCGCAGCGCATCTAATCGATCTCTGAACATTTCAACAATGAAAGGTGAGCTATCTAGGGAACATGCACTTCGTGACATAGCTGACTCAGGGAACCTGTATGTTGTGTGCAATTGAATTCCAAATTTGTAACAATATTTTGGACAATCATGTACCCTCTTGGGTTCTCCTGGCAAACCGATTTGGAAGGCTTTGAGTGGAACATACTTGATTCAGCAAAATGTGAAATTGATACTTTTGTTAAAAATATTGTAACACACTCGAGGTTTCTCAAACATTGAGTTTAAATACCTCCAACAGGATCTGAGATAAACCTTCCAAAATCGCTGATCCGTTCGTGTGCAGACAAAACTACTCTAGAGAAAACAGTTTGATGTCCGCAGCAGTCGAGGAGACAGCAGAGGGGCACCAACGGAACTGGTTCAGGAGCTTGTTGGGGTCAGGTTGTTAGCCAGGTGGAGCAAGATGGCATCTTTGGTGTGAAGTCTTTGTCATGTGTTCTGATGAAATATTCCCACATCACAGGACTTGATCTACTGGTGGACGTTGAACCGGTATCAATAAGGAATGTCATGAACACATTCCATTTTCCATCACACTCGTCACACTTCATGATACCGATCATTTCATGTGGAGTAACACTGGGACACAAATTCATGACACTGGTCTGCGTCATTTCAGAGGTCTAGGTTTTCTCAACGGTCCTCATATGCTTTTTGCATGCTGAATTTGGAAATGTATTTCATTTCGCTCAATCAGGTCAAGTTTTTATGGATGACATGGGGTGACGGAGACGTGTACGGCAAGACATTGAGGCTATCTCAATTTTAAGGCAAAAATAATCAAATTTTTTTTTGTTTTTTTAATTAGCATTTTTAAAATTCCAAATCGGACTTACATTGACAGAAAATGTACAAACTACAGTATATATAAAATGACGCACAAGTACCGTTAATGTGAAATTCAACATTAAAAAGACGAAGGAAAACAATTAATGTGGAATAAATGGCTTTCGCAAAGATTTTCGTCTGTGTTTCGCATCTGTAACATCTCTCTTGAGGCACCAACAGTAGTCTGCAAGCATGTTGACATCCCATCGGCCCTGGTACCTCTCTTCCATCACTCGAATATCCTGGTGAAACCGTTCTCCTTGCTCCTCGCTGACATCACCACAGTTTTCTGGAAAGTAGTCTAAATGCGAGCTGAGAAAATGCATCTTTATGGACATGCGTGCACCAAGAGCCTGGAAGCTCTGCAGGAGCCCTTCCACAACACATTCATACTCTGGACTTCGGTGATTGCCCAGAAAGTTTGTCACAATGGATTTGAATGAGAGCCAGGCATTCCTCTCATTGCTCTCCATACTTTCGTCGAATTTAGGATCTTTCATAAGCTCCCTGATCTAAAGGCCCGGTCACACCTTGACGTTTTAGCCAGCGATGGCAACGTATTAAAATGTATGTAAAACGCTGGCTGACGTTGAACTTTTGATGTTTTTTTTTTTTAAGATTCGGACGTATTCATAACGAGTTGGTCGTATGCGTAACATATTAGTAATGGACACAGAACGTTTCGTTGTGTTATAGATAACTTATACCAACGAATGCTGACCTGTTGTCGGCCTACACAACCGATGCCCAACGACAGTCTAACTTCGGCATAGCGCGTTGCACGCATCGCCGACGATGTCGTGACGTAGCCTATTAAAAGGCTGACGCACAACGATTCGAATCATAACTGCCGTAGAAATGGAAGTGACAACATCGCGGTCACACCTTGGCGATCTTGCCAGCGTATGCCGACCTAAGAAAAATGTGTCTAAAACGTTGGGGCACGTCAAATACGGTATGAGTAAGTTTGGTATACGTGAGTACAACGATAAAGTACGCTATCATACGTCTGAGTAAGTAGAGTACGTCAAGACATTATAAACATGTTCAAAATTTTACGACGTACTCGGCGTATGACACACGTTCCGCATGCGATGGGGATAAGTTTTACACACGATATGTGGACGCTTACACACGTCCACAAACGTTACTTATAAGCTACTCATAAGTCGAAACACGTCGCGGTAATGTCTTTTTTACGCGAAACTTATTTCTAACTTATGTTTGACGTGCTTTGAACCAATTCTTTACGTAGTCCCAACACACATCGACGTTTGTAGACGTATTCCATTGATGTCTTCCGGTCGACAAAAAAAAAAAAATGAACGTGTTTCTCGGTTACAACTGCCATATAAAGACGTGTTCCCAGCGGTTTTGGGAATTGGTATATAAAAATGCTGCTCATAAAAGGGGAACCCAACAGTGTTTTCGAGTCCTTTTTGAGTCGATGTCCATGTCAGCAGTATCGGTATCAGTATTCGTATTAGTATTAGTATTAGTATTAGTATTAGTATTAGTATTACTAGTAGTTTGTTCATGTTGGCAGTAGTAGGTGAGTGTGAGGGGGAGGGTGTGGGTTATGATGGATCGTCCTTGCGTCCGCGTGTCCACGGGTAGGTTCATAGGCTGCCACTCAACGATTTAAATGGCTGCATCTCCACTATTGAAAGTAGACGCTTGCGCTCAACAATTGGATTTTTTTACACTCAACGACTTTTAAACGGCACCACTCAGCTAGTTTCGTTGTTTACAATGAACAATTTAAATTGCTGTCACTCGCCTTTGTTTTTTGACGCTGGGGTTTGGAAATTTGAAGCGTTTCTTCTGAACGTGTTAAAACGCTCAAACTCGACTATTTTAAATAGACGCTGCCGATGGACAATTGGAATCATAGCCAAGCTAGACATCGAAGTGTGAACATCCTCGTCTTGCCGAAGAAAAGTTTGAAGAATGCTGCAAATAAGTGTCCTGGCCGTGGCCGTGGACGCTGACGCAAGGACGATCCATTATACCGACGTCTTTCAGCCTATGAGTAACTTAAAAGTAACGTCTGTCGACGTGTGGCAACGATCGCGTAACGTGCCAACAACACGTTAATCATAGGTTAGAAATAAGTTTTGGGTACGCTAAACATTACCTCGGCGTGTCTCAACTTATGATTAACTTACAAGTAGCATGTGTTGAAGTCTGTCAACGATCGCAGACCGTGCATACAACTTGTGGCCAGCGTAGCGGAACGTGTGAGTCATACGCCGGCATACGTCGTGAAATTTCAAGCATGAAAAAATTTGAGGACAACCGAAAAGTACAACGTTTAAAGCCAGCGTACAACGACGTATGGCAGCGTTTTTCAGCGTGCTCTCAATGTTATCAAAACTTACCCATAACGTATTCAACGTGTGCCAGCGTTTTAGAAAAAAAATTTAAAAATCGGCATACGTTGGCTGAAACGTCAAGGTGTGACCGGGCCTTAAGGGCCATCAAAAATGCCTGCTTTCGGTTTGGCCTCACTTACGTGAGGAGATTTCTTGTTCAGGAAAGTGAAAGCTCGACCTTCTTTGTTCAGTGCTTTGACAAAATTCTTCATAAGTCCGAGCTTGGTGTGCAGTGGTGGAAGCAGAATCTTCTGAGGATTCACAAGAGCGTGTGACACAACGTTGTGGGAACCTGGTTTCAGGCCAGATCTTTTTGGCCAGTTGCATTGTACATAGTGCTGCTTGTCTGCTCGGCTGTCCCACAGACAGAGAAAGCAGGGGTATTTGGTGTAGCCACCTTGGAGACCCAGCACCATGGACACAACCTATAAATAATAAAGAACACATATATTTGTTTTAAAATTTGTTATTCCAGTTTATTAAAATTTTAATCCATGTTAAGAATATTTCAATAAATAAAGTAGAAAAATATATGTCACGAGGTTGACGCCAACATACCTTTCGGTCTCCGCAAATCATCCAATTGTGATATTTGTACTTCAAAGCAGTTAGCAAATGTTCCATGTTACTATAGTTCTCAGTCATCTGTACCGAGTGACCCACCGGAACAGACGCGATCTTGTTGCCATTGAAGAGTAGTACTGCTTTCAAGCTTCTACTTGAGGAGTCGATGAAGAGCCGCCATTCTGTAGGATCATACGCTAAACCCATCGCTGCAATGAGGCCGGTGATGTTGCTACAGTAAACCAGAGAAACTTCATCGTCCGAACTAAAATATTCTCGAAACTCTTATTCACGCCTGCGGTACCAGAAGGATGTAGTTTCAGGAGCTAACAAACGATTTTCACGAAGTCATGACCCTAGCAACTGAGCAGATTCTTTGGACAAACACAAATCTCGTGTCAAGTCGTTCAACTCCGCTTGGCTAAAGAGTTTGGGTTGACTTGTCTCGCCCGTAGGTTGATATGTACCAGATATGTCACCATCTTCCATTTGTTCATCGGAATCGGACGCCGAATGTCTGCAATTTTCGGGCGGTGCTGGAATTGGAATTCCTGGTCCATGAGGCACTGGTTTAATGGCAGGTGGCACATCTGGATACTTTAAGTGTTGCTTGTTTTTTCGATTTATGCCTAAAATGAAAGAGATTGACATACCGTCAAGGGGGTGACATGATATATAAAGTTAAACAATTTAGAATGTTTGAGAATTTATTAAACATAAAGTTAAACTCAAACAAAATTGATAAACTCATCTTGTAGGTTTGTCATACAGAAATAACAGTCATTAGTATGATCTCTTTCCTCCCTCCACACCATTGGGATACCAAAAGGCAGACAATCAATCTTCTTGTGGCTCCAGTGCCACAGACTCTCAACGCATGTTTTGCAGCATATGTGAGGGGCAAAGGCTTTGTCCTGGTCACCAAGTTTAATTCCAAAGTATGCGTGATAGCTTTTCCTTACAAAAAGTGTGATGTTAGACTGCCGGTCTGGCATGGTCACTTAACCACAGATATAGCAGAACTTGTTTGGGTTATTCTTGCATTTTCGATTCATCGTGAATCACAGTAATGTTATAGTGAGGAGGACACTACGCAGGACGTACTGCCGCTCACGTGCACCTAAGTGGACAGCTCACACCAGACTGAGCCACGCAGCTGCTGGAGTGACTGAAGTTGGGTGTTGCCAGAAACAACGATTTATCTATATTTTTCTGAAATTGAAATGAAAGTAATTGAGAAGGGACTTTCTTCCACATTAACTTTACTTGTGTCATTATATGTATAGTTTGTACATTTTCTGTCAATGTAAGTCTGATTTTGAATTTAAAAAATGCTAATTAAAAAAACGAAAATTTTGATTATTTTTTTTTTCCTTAAAATTGAGATATCATAAAAACTTGACCTGATTGAGCGAAATTTGATACATTTCTGAATTCAGCATGCAAAAAACATATTAGGACCGTTGAGAAAACCTAGACCTCTGAAAAAAATATTTCAAAAGCAGCCCAGTGTAATCGTATTGTATCGTATTGTGTTCGAACATTCGACTCGAGGAGGTGGAGCACAGCTTCCTCTTCAGTATCTTTTTCTCACCAAGTTCGATCAGACGTTTATTAATAAAATACCGATATCAGGTGCCATGGAAACCTGCTCGGCACGAACGTCACGGTCACGGTGCTCGAGTTCCACGAGATGTTCATGATCCGTTATAATTTCATATTACCGATCACCGGCCATTCGTGCCTCCTTCATCAAACATTCGCGATATTTTCTCCGTCGAAGTGGCCAAATGGGTGAATGAGGTCATTTTTAATGTTCTTGCCGAGTTTCCATGCATCAAGGTTTTCAAACATCACGTGATGCTCGACATGAAGTTTCATCGATGACGTCACAGAGTAGCCCATGATTCCAAGAATACAAGAGTTGGGTCAACACTCAGTTCCACATCTCGGCAACTGAACACGTTCCTGCACTTATTGGTGTAAAAGATTTGAAGGACGAAAGACTCGTGTTGTTCATCAACCTTGGGCCACATGGTTTTCACCAAAAGAGGTAAATAGGAGAAAAAAACGATAATATGTACAGAATAGGTTGAGAGAACCAAAATAAATAATGCAAAGTAGGGGGCGTGGTCACCTTCCAGTGTGACGTCACAATGAGAATTCCAACAATGTGGAGCACTGAAGACAGAGCGTATCATTACCTCGCCAGTTGGTGGATCGACATGCACGAGACATGGGGATCCTCATCGTGGTCGGAGTTCATGCTTGTCATCGGTCGTGGAACATCACAAACACCGCAGCAGCTCAGAAGGGACTGCAAGAGATAACAACGTACCCAGGTAAGGTCCACAACACGATCGGACTTGTTAGTTTTTTTGTCGTTTGTGAAATACGTTTTTGGTTTGATGGCAGAGTGAACAGGTAGAGTATTCCATGTTAAATTTCTCGTGTTTTGGATATCATTAACAAGTCGTGATCGGTGAACACACCAAGTGTGATTCAAATATCAAACGTTTCACAAAAATAGCTTTCTTGATAAAGGGCGTCGATTGTGATTGAAAAGTTGGGGGTTGGGGGAGATGAAGTGACATCCCAATCCCAAAATGAACAATAATTTACTCTGTGTGTTACTTTTGTGGAATCAGAAACCGACATGAAGGAAAAGTTTCTCAAATTCTCCAAAAAGTCAAAAAGGGTCGAAAAACCCCTTTATGGCTTTGGACCCCTTTATTCCCCTTATTCCAGACGGACCCAGATCCAGCTGTCCCTGGACTCTGTGTCTTTTTCTTCCGACAAGGTGAGAGTTTGCTGTCTAACCTCGTCTGATTCTGTAACCGATCCAGACGGCATCAGCCCACGTGTCCTAAAAACCTGCTCTGCTGCTCTTACTCACCCTCTCTCTGTTCTCATCACCCTCTCATTTGCTCAAGGTCATCTGCCATCTGCTTGTAAATCAGCAAACATAACCACTCTGTATATAAAGTTGCAAAAACAGATCCCTGCAACTCCAGACCATGTTTGTAAATTCCAAAGAATTCGGATGAAAGTGGAAGTAATAATTAATGTATGAACTGCACGTTTCAATTTCGTCCTCTGTGACATAATAATTGAAGAAATAACCACAAAGCGTTTGTGATCAACTGCAGCGGCCATTTGGCTAACATGATTGGGTGTGTTCCCGGTTCCCTGAGTAAACGGCTTGCTGACCGTTTGTCAAGGACCACCCCCCTCCCTCCACCTTCCCCCACCTTGATCACCTGCCAAGCACCCCCTCCCCCACCTTGATTGCTTGCCAAGCACCCCCCTCCCTCCCTCACCTTGATTGCTTGTCAAGCACCCACCTCCCTCCCCCACCTTGATCGCTTGACAAGCACCCCCGCTCCATCCACCCTCCCCCACCTTGATCGCTTGCCAAGCATTTCCCTTGATCACTTGCCAAGCACCCTGCCCCTCCCTCCACCCACTCCCCCAACTTGATTGCTTGCCAAGCACACCCCCTCCCTCCCCCACCTTGATCGCTTGCCAAGCACACCCCTCCCCCACCTTGATCGCCTGCCAAGCACCCCCATCCTCCCCCACCTTGATCGCTTGTGAAGCACCCCCTCCCTCCCCCACCTTGATCACTTGCCAAGCACCCTCCCCCACCTTGATCGCTTGCCAAGCACACCCCTCCCCCACCTTGATCGCCTGCCAAGCACCCCCGCTCCATCCACCCTCCCCCACCTTGATCGCTTGCCAAGCACCCCCGCTCCATCCACCCCTCCCCCACCTTTTCTCCATTATTTGTGAACAGAATTGGATGAAAATTGACAGCCATATACTAGACACATATGTGCAGGCATTAACTGAGCCCAAAGTGCGATTCCGGCCCTTTGGGCCGAGAAACGGCCCTTTTGGCCCATTTTCTTAAAAGTTATTAAAAAAAATAAAATTAAATGTGCTGGGCGATGCCCAATGCAAAATTAAGTCAAAGTTTAAAACTACAGGTGTGTTGTTCAACTGTAACCTGAGATCAGAAAATGGATTTCGCTCCCATCTGTCAATGAAACGATTTCTATTCGGTTTTAGATCGCTGACAATCTGCATTATCTCGTTAAAAATTTTAAACTTTGTAACGTATTTGTAACCATTTGTAACGTATTTGTGGCTCAATATTGTTACGGGCCGGGCGTCAGCCGCCAACCGACCGCTCGAAACGGAGCCGCAAGTCGAGTCGGCCTGACCGATCACCCGGAATGTAGATCGCCGCCCGGATAACTCCAAGCGACGGGTCCTTGTACAAGAACCGAAATACGCCAATCGGCAGATCACGTGGGGTAGGGTCGATTGCCAATTTTCAATTTACCTAAATACCCACGTGATCCAACTACCGGGGTATTCCACCCTCGACGGAACTCGTACGGAACAAACCGCCGAGGCGAGCTTGTCCGTGCGCGATTCCGAGCGGCGTAATCGCCGAGAACCGTCGGTCCAAATGTCTCCCTATTACGGCAAACCAACGGCTTTCAAACTCCCAACACACGAAATATTCAGTCAATGAGGGAATGGACGCAACGAGCAGGTTTACATTCACACAAGGACATTTATTATAATGAAACACGTATGCAATTAAATAAGGCAAAACACGTATGCAATTATACAAGCAACAAAAGCACGACAAAAGAACTACAACCGTCTACTTATTATGTACAGTCATTTACACTTTACAGCAGTTCCAACTTATTAGACGGGCCCACGGACACACGTACGCACGCGCGCGCGCGTGCGCGCGCGCGCACACACACACACACACACACACACACACACACACACACACACACACACACACACACACACACACACACACACACACACACACGAAACGGTGGCTGAGGCCTTTAATCACGAGCTTCAGCTCGGAGGACAGGTGAGCTGAAACTCAGAACCTAACTTGAACCTTTCCACCTCGTGTGGTCTTCAACTTCTCCGGACCCGGGCTCCAGCGAGAGCGAGCTGGATCCAATCGCCGCAATCCTTCCCGTGCTCCCGCAAATCCTCCCGTGCTTCTCAACACGTGCCCGTGAGACGAGGCGCCAATCCTTCCTGTCGATCGTCGCTTCCCCGAGGATCCAACTCCAAGAAGAGGCCGATGTGTCGCACCAAGCCGGGAAACAAAATGGAGAACAAAAAGCTCCACAAACCAAGAAGAAGAGGAAGGAGCGGAAGGAGAGGAAGAAGCCTCCACTCGCAGCTCGAGCCAAACAACCGGCTCAAGTTCCTTCCAAAACAAAGCAGCAACCGAAGCTCACTGAGCCAGCCGAAGCAAAAAGCTTCCGAAGGCCTCAAGCCAAGCACGACCCGATGGCCTGCAGGACCCGATGGCCTGCTGAACGACTGCTCTCTCCGAAGCAAAAAAGCTTACTCCTCCCACGTGACTCAGAACGGGACTCTTCATGAACTCTGCCACGGGACTCCCACGAACTCAGCCCACGAACTCAGCCCTACCACGGGACTCCCACGAACTCAGCCCACGAACTCAGCCCTACCATGGGACTCCCGCAAACTCAGCCCACGAACTCAGCCCTACCACGGGACTCCCACACGAACAAAGAAAGGATCTCCTCCTTATCGTTTGCACCCCCTCCCCCACACTCGGCGTGACTCATGCCCTCGTGATCTACCCCCCGCCCAACCACGGGTGGGAGGGAGTTGTTGACGTCACCACAGGGTTCTTCTTCCTCTTCGCAGAAGAGGGGGGAGGGACGTCTCCATTGTTTCGTTCCCTAACTATTAAATCGATCCGCAGCGCATCTAATCGATCTCTGAACATTTCAACAATGAAAGGTGAGCTATCTAGGGAACATGCACTTCGCGACATAGCTGACTCAGGGAACCTGTATGTTGTGTGCAATTGAATTCCAAATTTGTAACAATATTTTGGACAATCATGTACCCTCTTGGGTTCTCCTGGCAAACCGATTTGGAAGGCTTTGAGTGGAACATACTTGATTCAGCAAAATGTGAAATTGATACTTTTGTTAAAAATATTGTAACACACTCGAGGTTTCTCAAACATTGAGTTTAAATACCTCCAACAGGATCTGAGATAAACCTTCCAAAATCGCTGATCCGTTCGTGTGCAGACAAAACTACTCTAGAGAAAACAGTTTGATGTCCGCAGCAGTCGAGGAGACAGCAGAGGGGCACCAACGGAACTGGTTCAGGAGCTTGTTGGGGTCAGGTTGTTAGCCAGGTGGAGCAAGATGGCATCTTTGGTGTGAAGTCTTTGTCACGTGTTCTGATGAAATATTCCCACATCACAGGACTTGATCTACTGGTGGACGTTGAACCGGTATCAATAAGGAATGTCATGAACACATTCCATTTTCCATCACACTCGTCACACTTCATGATACCAATCATTTCATGTGGAGTAACACTGGGACACAAATTCATGACACTGGTCTGCGTCATTTCAGAGGTCTAGGTTTTCTCAACGGTCCTCATATGCTTTTTGCATGCTGAATTTGGAAATGTATTTCATTTCGCTCAATCAGGTCAAGTTTTTATGGATGACATGGGGTGACGGAGACGTGTACGGCAAGACATTGAGGCTATCTTAATTTTAAGGAAAAAATAATCAAAAATTTTTTTTTTTTAATTTTGAATGAAGCTACATCTTCAGATGGCCCCCAGCAAATGATACCAAGTGCCATTCACTGCACAGGTGTATTTACCTGGTCTGTGAGGGTAGTTCGTTCTCTTTCAGCACATTTCAAGAATAAAGTGATGAGTTTGGACATCCAGAATACTTCATGATTCTTGGTTAGTTCCTCCTCTATGACCGGACTGCAAAATGATGTGTCGGCTGCGGCGTAGTTGTCACTGTAATTAAATAATTATCCCGTCAGATCATGGCCATCCTGAATCTTGGAATTAAACTTGTGTTACATTCAATATGATGGTTTTTACCTCTCAGGTGCAGTTCTTGGTTTCTGTTTATCAAACATGAATCTGTAATATTCCTTGTAACAAACTTTATGATATCTCATTTCAAGGGTGACACGGTCTTTTTATCTGATGGACATCAGGATGCTCCATGGTGTTTCAGTGTGGCAGCTTCCAGTAGTTTTCCTGATGAATCATCCAAGAAGGAATAAAATAATTTACATTTTACCCTTTTCACTCATTCGGTAAGTTTGATAGTTTACACTCTGGGAACATTTACTAACCTGCTGTCAATGGCAGATCACAGGAAGGTGTCTCGTTTCTTTCCGAGACCCTCATGTGGTGTTCCACCTTATTATAAATGATGTACATTGCAGGTCGGACATCTGATCACTCGGACATGAAGACTCCATCGTGAATATTATTTTTTTCCCACCGGTTTTGTTTGGGATTAAGTACGTAATAAGTAGATAGAACCAGAACGAACATTCGACTCGAGGAGGTGGAGCACAGCTTCCTCTTCAGTATCTTTTTCTCACCAAGTTCGATCAGACGTTTATGAATAAAATACCGATATCAGGTGCCATGGAAACCTGCTCGGCACGAACGTCACGGTCACTAGAGAACATTGTACTTTACGGTACTTCTACATATCGACGGTCCCCTGTGCCAGTGCGCATGCGCAGCCTGACCCGGAGCCAGGGATGTTGTGGGTGTTTCAACCTGTTCAGTACTTGTTTGATTATTGTCGTTCCACGCTAATAAAGTGGTCGAACAAATTGAACTCTGTTCTTATTTATAATCAAACAGCTTGATGCAGTCGAGTAAAGATCGTCGGTGCTGAGGAGGACACGACTGGGTGAAAACGGACCACGAGAACGTCGACAGTGAGTTTGGATTTCTCGGGTCCTGTACCCAATCTTCGCCCCCAGGACACTGTACACACGTGTTCATCACCGAAAATAGAACGTTTACTCCAGAATAACTGTTCCTGTGGCGCCGGTGGAAGCAGAGTGCCCGATCGAGGGTTGTGACTATATGGCTACACACGCAGAGGCGGCAGTGGTGGCCGCCATGTTGAGTATACACGCCACTGTGCACGTCGCCGCCCCCAGGGCGGCGAGCTCGAATGCCAAGATGGAGAAACTCAAGCGTCCCTCCATAGCACTGGCCGGAACGGGCGAGGCCTGGTCGTACTTCATAACCCGCTGGGGCGAATACAAAACAGGTACTAAGCTTGTCGGACCCGACATAGTCGCGCAGCTACTGGAGTGCTGTGAGGAGGAGCTGAGAAAGGACCTCACTCGCGCGGCGGGTCGGAGCCTCGTGGGCAGCGATGAAGAAGACGTCCTCGCCGCCATGAAGGCGCTCGCCATCCGGACGGAGAACACGATGGTAGCTCGAGTGGCCCTGTCTAACATGCGGCAGGGACACGAGGAGCCCGTCTGGTCGTTCCACGCCCGCATCAAGGGGCAGACGGCAGCCTTGGTCGAGCTATGCACGGTCACCATGGCCAGCACAGAGGACGAAATGCACACGCTTCCCCTCGCTCACCACCTGTACGATGATATGTGCGATAAGTGGATGAAACGCATATCCGACCCGCAGCCATACGTCAACCTCACTCTCACCAACAAGCGCGAGGATTACAAAGCGCTGGGTTTTAACCTCCTGAAACACACCCGCGCGGTAACCCTACCCGCTACGGCAGACACGGGGTGCCAGAGCTGCCTGATCGGCATTAAAGTCGTCCAACAAATGGGCCTGAGTACTGAGGACCTCATACCTGTATCCATGACCATGAAGGCCGCAAACAACAAAGGAATTCGTATCCTCGGAGCCGTGGTAGTCAGATTTGCCGGTAACAGTGACGACGCTCGGAGATTGGAGACGCGCCAAATCGCGTACGTGACGGACTCTTCAGACCGCATATTCCTCTCCCGCGCGGCCTGCATGGACCTGGGAATGATCTCGGACAGATTCCCGACACTCGGAGAGGTGAATCTGACGACCTCGGAATTGTGCGACTGCCCGCGACGCACGGAGCCGCCGACCAAGCCGACCGCACTCCCCATGCCAGCGACCGAGGCCAACAGAGAGGCACTACAGTCACATTTACTCAGGATGTATGCTCAGAGCACATTCAACACGTGCCCACACCAGCCACTACCGAGAATGACCGGCCCGCCACTACGTCTTATGCTCAGTGAGAACGCGACACCGGCTGCCCATCACACTCCCATCTCCGTGGCCATACATTGGCAAGATGAGGTAAAAGCAGGCCTCGACCAGGACGTTCGGCTCGGCGTGTTGGAGGAAGTACCCATCGGCACGCCGGTGACATGGTGTCACCGCATGGTAATTTGCGCGAAAAAGAATGGCAAGCCGCGACTCACCGTCGACTTTCAGGCCTTGAACAAGCATGCGTTCCGCGAGACCCACCACACCTAATCCCCGTTCCACCAGGCGAGACGCGTACCTAACGGGAAGCGCAAGACAGTATTCGACGCATGGAACGGTTACCATAGTGTCCGCCTCCACGAGGACGACCGCCACAAGACGACCTTCATCACTCCATGGGGGCGCTACCGGTACCTATCTGCCCCACAAGGGTATATGGCATCGGGGGACGGCTACTCACGACGATACGATGAGATCGTCGCGGACATTGGTAACAAGACCAAGTGCGTAGATGACACGCTACTATGGTCAGACACGATTGAGGGGAGCTACTGCCAGGCGGTCCAATGGCTGGATATATGCGGCCGGAATGGAATCATCCTCAACCCGGAGAAGTTTGTCATCAGCGCACCCACGGTGGACTTCGCGGGCTTCACCATCACCATGACCGACGTGCGACCGTGCAGCCGCTACCTGGAAGCAATCCACGATTTCCCACAACCGCGTAACATCACCGACGTCAGATCGTGGTTCGGGCTTGTCAACCAGGTGGCATACGCCTTTAGTATGGCCGAACGAATGCAGCCATTCCGGAAGCTCCTGAAAAGTGGAGAACGCTTCCAGTGGTCCATGGAGTTAGAGGACATATTCCGCGAGTCGAAAGACGTGATCGTACAAGAAATCGAACACGGTGTCCGCATATTTGACAAAACTAAGCCAACATGCATCGCCACGGACTGGTCGAAGGAGGGAATCGGATTCTGGTTGCTTCAAAAGCACTGCCGAATGCGTGCCAGTTAGACCATTCTGCTGCACTGATGGATGGAAAATAACCCTGGTCGGCAGCAGATTTACACACGCGGCAGAATCCAGATACGCGCCCATAGAGGGCGAGGCTCTCGCAGTCGCGGACGCCTTGGACAAGGCGCGCTACTTCGTACTGGGCTGCGAGAACCTGATCGTTGCGGTAGACCACAAACCACTGCTGAAACTCCTTTCGGACAGAGCACTTGACGACATACCCAACCCCCGCCTCAGGAACCTCAAGGAGAAGACCTTGCGTTATCGCTTCCGCATCATACATATCCCGGGCATGAAGAACAAGGCGGCAGATGCCATGTCGCGCAGGCCAGTTGGCACCACGCGACCTCCACTCATGAACCTTCCAGATGACAATGCCACCATAGCGACCCACCTCCAACCAAGCACGCACACCGACGTCCTGTCCCTCCTACGCCAAACTGAGCCGCAGTATGACGACGACGTCGAGGAGGACAACCTGGCATGGTGTGCCGCGGGCCTCGAATCATTGCGATCAGTAACATGGGATCGCGTCAGGGAAGCCACCAGCAGCGATGGCGATATGCACATATTGGAGGGAATGACAATGAACGGCATCCCCGACTCAAAAATTGAGATGCCAGAGACAATTCGCGACTATCAGCAGTACCGCGAGAACATTACATCGACAGATGGAGTGATCCTATACAAGGACCGAGTAGTCATACCACCCTCACTCCGCGGCGATGTGCTGAGCGCCCTACACGCTGCCCACCAGGGCGTATCAATGATGACCGCCCGCGCAGAATCCTCTGTATTCTGGCCAGGCATGTCGGCCGACATCAGCGCCACTCGGAAAAACTGTCAACACTGCCACCGGATGGCACCATCACAGCCTGGAGCGCCACCAACTCCACCTATTCCGGTCATTTACCCCTTTCAGGCAGTGTGCTCGGACTTCTTTGTACACAGGGGTGCACACTACCTTGTGACGGTGGACAGATACTCGAACTGGCCGATCATCTCAAAGTCGACGGGTGGCGCCGCCGGACTCATAAACCACTTACGTCGCGCCTTCGTGACGTACGGGACACCAGAAGAGCTCGCGTCGGATGGGGGACCGGAGTTCACCTCCACCGAGACCAGGTCATTCCTGCACAGATGGGGCGTACACCACCGCTTGTCATCGGTGGCCTTCCCTCACAGCAACTGTCGCGCGGAGATTGGAGTTAAGACAATGAAACGACTTATCACGGACAACACCAGCCCGCAGGGAGAACTTGACACTGACGCTGTGCAGAGAGCGATACTACAATATCGTAACACGCCTGACCCTGACACGAAGATCTCCCCGGCAATGTGTGTCTTCGGCCGCCCGATACGCGATTTCATCCCAATTATCCCCGGGAAGTACAGACCGCACGACACTTGGCATGAGACCCTGAAAGCGAGGGAGGAGGCCCTCCGCAAACGTCATATCCGCACAGCCGACACCTGGGCAGAACACACCAAACGCTTTCCGCCACTTGCTGTAGGGGACCGAGTCCGCGTACAGAACCAGACAGGATTCCACCCAAAAAAATGGGACAAGACAGGCAGTATCGTGGAGGTACGCCAACACGACCAATACGTGATCAAGATCGACGGCTCGGGCAGAGTCACACTTCGGAACAGGAAATTCCTGCGCAAGTTTAGCCCAGTTCGCAATGACCAGCTGCCACCCCGGTCTATCTATGATGATCTAGCAACCCGCATCACTGAACCTGCACCCGTTGTAACACCGCAACTGCCTGACCTCGACAGCGAACCCGTGACATCTGCGACGCCATCGGGGCCCACGCCGGCACTGACGTCAGTATGCACACCCCAGCGCAAGACGACACCCGTTTCAGACACGCCAGCAGCACCAGGACGAGGCACACCGAGGCGCGCGATCCTTCAGACGCCACCATCGGCCCCTGAAACCCCGAGAGCCCCATCCCCACTGGGGCCCGATGTGACACCACCAGCACCAGTAATAGGTCAACGCCGATCCACCAGAGCGACCAGCGTGCCTGCCTGGCACAAGGACTACTCCATGGAATAGTCACACGACGGGCGATTATAAACTTTTGTTCATTCATTAAACTTAATATTTTCTCAGCCTTTATCTATTAACATAATAAAGACTCGGAGGGAGATAGAGAACATTGTACTTTACGGTAATTCTACATATCGACGGTCCCCTGTGCCAGTGCGCATGCGCAGCCTGACCTGGAGCCAGGGATGTTGTGGGTGTTTCAACCTGTTCAATACTTGTTTGATTATTGTCGTTCCACGCTAATAAAGTGGTCGAACAAATTGAACTCTGTTCTTATTTAGTCACGGTGCTCGAGTTCCACGAGATGTTCATGATCCGTTATAATTTCATATTACCGATCACCGGCCATCCGTGCCTCCTTCATCAAGCATTCACGATATTTTCTCCGTCTTCGTGGCCAAATGGGTGAATGAGGTCATTTTTAATGTTCTTGCCGAGTTTCCATGCATCAAGGTTTTCAAACATCACGTGATGCTCGACATGACGAACCTGTGACGAATGACGCGGCTCCATCATGTGACACAAGCGAGCGCTCTGATTGGTCATTATTCAAAAAGTAGTGCTCAATCTGTGCTTCATCGCGGAGAAATAGTCCATACCTCAACCTCAAGGTTACAAAACATCTAAACCGGGAGGAATCAAGAGTTAAACTTTAGTAATTTGTTAAATTTAATCTTGTTCTCTCAATACTAATATTTATACTTTCGAACTTCCGATCTCAGAACGATAAATGGTCTCAGGTTGCAGCCGATGTTTCTTGTGGAGTGTTCGCCCAGTGGGTTTCAGCGCTCAAGTCATCACCCCATTCAAAGCTGTTAAGGAACGGCTGGCTTGGCAAGCGCTAGTTAGTTATGTTTGTGACTCACAGCCAGACACAGATAAACCAGAGGACGTTTTCCACCCTACAGCGCGGTACATGTGGAAGCAGGAGAAATGAGGAAGAAGAATCACAGTTTTACCGATGACGTCACAGAGTAGCCCGTGATTCTAATAATACAAGAGTTGGGTCAACACTCAGTTCCACATCTCGGTTACTGAACACGTTCCTGCACTTATTGGTGTAAAAGATTTGAAGGACGAAAGACTTGTGTTGTTCATCAACCTTGGGCCACATGGTTTTCACCAAAAGAGGTAAATAGGAGAAAAAAACTATTATGTACAGAATAGGTTGAGAGAAACAAAATAAATAATGCAAAGTAGGGGGCGTGGTCACCTTCCAGTGTGACGTCACAATGAGAATTCCAACAATGTGGAGCACTGAAGACAGAGCTGTATCATTACCTCGCCAGTTGGTGGATCGACGTGCACGAGACATGGGGATCCTCATCGTGGTCGGAGTTCATGCTTGTCATCGGTCGTGGAACATCACATGTTGTCTAAATATCACCTCAAGTGTTATGGAACATCACAAGCTTCAATCAGATCGGACTGTCAATCGTGCAAAAAAAAAAACATCACATCGGTCGTGGAACATCACGTGGAACAACACCTCGTGTTGTTCATCAACCTTGGGCCACATGGTTTTCACCAAAAGAGGTAAATAGGAGAAAAAAAAACTATTATGCACAGAATAGGTTGAGAGCAGTGTGACCACTCCTTGGCTTTTTTTCACAAGATCTTGGCTATTCGTTGTTCACTTTGGCGTCTTGGTTTTCTAGAGGTTTTCTTGGCGTATAGGTTTTTAGTCTAGAAGCCAAAATCTGTAGCTAGCCTAGAAAATAGGTTCGCTGCTGATAGGTTCGCTTCAGAACTTTCACCTTCTTCAGATAAATCATTCACGGCGGTTCTCATGGCAAACTTTGTCACAGTTGAGGACGCAACTATGAGGGGTTTTGTGACATCCAATGGCTGCACGAATGTCACCTTGTCACTACCAAAGTGAACCTCCACTTTCTGCTTGAAATTGTAGCTTTTGTAGGCTCCAGCCTCAATTCCAAAATCATTCAATAACAGCATGCTGTAGTGTTCCCAGATGTTTTTCAGGGTAAACACATGTCCCTTCTGCAGCTCTTTCTCAAGCTGGTTCATCACATTTCTGAAACAGATGCTTTCAGGAGACTGGTTTTTCTCTCCACTCTCCTTTTTATACTTTCTGCGAAAAGAAACATAACACTTGAGGTGATATTTACCTTCAGCTGCCATCAAGTCTGAAACACCTGCAAACCTGTGACGCATGGTGGGGTCAAATTGGGCCAAACTAAGCATCCTGGATGATGTGTGATCAAATTCAACATTTGTCAGGACACCAGCTTTTCCAGGAATGTCAGTCTGGCAGAAAGCGCATTTTGACCAATCCATAGCGCTGTGCGCGGATTTTAGTGACATTGGGACATGGTATTTCTCTGAGGAACCTGATGTGGGTATCTCTTCTGCGTAAGTCACAGATTGTGGCTGAATCCTTGACTTCAGTCTGTCTATTTTTTGTGCGTGAGTAAAGTCACTATAGCAGAATTTGTGCCATTGAATCTTTTCGACGTGCTCCGGTACAGAATATTTTCTGATTCTTGAGAATGAGTCAACATATTTAGCGTCATTATATTTCTCTCTTTCTTTGCAACATTCAGCTACAGTTTTCACACCAACGATTGTAGTCTTTCGAAGTGGCGTTGACTTGCTAGTTTTTGAACTGTCCTGGCAAATAAAGCATTTATTCCAGTCTACATGCTCTTCTTCTCGATCCCTTGAACCCCCTGTGAGAAATCTTGCGGCTTTCATTTTTCAGTTAGTCCGGGGTAACAGAAAAACACACAGTTATGTAGTTTAGGTTCATTTTATAGCAAAGTTGTAAAATTCATTGATTGTGGTTTGTATAATCAGACATTCTAATTCGAGCCTGAACATTTCTTTAAAAATAATATAGTGAAAAACAAGTCATATTATTTTTAGAAAATGGATGGAGCAATGTTTTTTTATATACTCCCATCAGCTCAGGCATGCTCAAAAACATGGAAATCGACCCTAATTTTGTAATTTCATGTCAATTTGCGGCTGAAATATGACGAAAAGTGTATTTAATGGCGACCATTTTGTAAACTGTCATGGCGGCCATACTATCCATATCCAGAGTTGGCAACAAGTTGATTCACGTTTCTGTGTGTCTGAACAGTCAATTTACACCTGTTGCACTATTCTAACACGGAATCAGCAGGGTCGTACACTATTCTGCATTGGGCCTCCTGACTATTTCTATTATCATCGCTTTTCCGAAACCTTGTGAATTCTTAGCTTTTTTCATTGGCTCACCTTGGCATTTATGAAAACTAGTGCGGGCCTGTAGATACGGGCCAGTATGTGCACCCCCCTCTCTCGCCCTCCCCTCTCTCGCCCTCCCCTCTCTCGCCCTCCCCTCTCTCGCCCTCCCCTCTCTCGCCGTCCCCTCTCTTGCCCCCTCTCTCTCCCCCTCCCTCCCCCTAGTCTCGCCCTTCCTCTCTCCCCCTCCTCTCTTACCCCCCACTCTCATCCCCCCTCTCCCGTCCCCTCTCTCGCCTCCTCCTCTCTCCCCTCACTTGCATTGTGACGCCCCTCTCTCTCCTCCCCTCTCTCGCCCCTCCTCTCTCGCCCTCCTCTCTCGCCCTCCTCTCTTGCCCTCCTCTCTCGCCCTCCTCTCTCGCCCCTCCTCTCTCGCCCCTCCTCTCTCGCCTCTCCTCTCTCTCCTCTCTCTCTCTCTCTCTCTCCTCTCTGTAAATGTATTCACAAATGTCTACCAAGCACAGCAATTAATTCAAACCTTGGGAAAAAACAGCTTTCAAACCCTTGGGAAACAGCTGTTTCCCTTGGGAAAATTAAAACCTTGGGATTAATTAATAATTTGAACAATTAATTTAAACCTTGGGGAAAAAAACAGCTTTCAAACCTTGGGAAACACTTGGGGAAACAGCTGAAACGGATGAAGAACGATATCAAACCTTGAAAAGGCACTACTCAGGTCCCCAGCGTCGATTGTGACGTCATACCAAAACGAAGAAGAAGAAGAATCGTGACGTCAATCGTGCAAAAAAAATAAATAAATAAACATTAATTGTGACGTCATTCGTGATGTCATAGCACCGTGTCTTGTCATTGGTTTAGAGATAAATGGCCGTAACTTGGGAACTGCTTATCCGATTAATATCAAACCTTGAAAAGGCACATCCACGGGTCCCCAGCAATATTCCTGGCAAATTTCAATCATAGCAGACCATTAATCGTGCAAAAAAAATTAATAATAAAAATAAATAAACATTAATTGTGACGTCATTCATGATGTCATAGCGCTGTGTCTTGTCATTGGTTGACAGATAAATGGCCGTAACTTGGGAACCGCTTTTCTGATTAATATCAAGCCTTGAAAAGGTACATCCGCAGGTCCCCAGCAATATTCCTGGCAAGCTTTAATCAGATCGGACTGTCAATCGTGCAAAAAAAACAAACATTTGTGACGTCATTCTTGAGGTCATTGCACCGTGTCTTGTCATTGGTCGACAGATAAATGGCCGTAACTTGGGAACCGCTCGTCCGATTGATATCAAACCTCGAAAAGGTACATCCGAGGGGCCCCGGCAATATTCCTGGCGAGTTTCAATCCAATCGGACCGGCGGTTGTCGAGAAACTGCGGTCGCATACAGACAGACACACATACATACAGGCAGACGCGCGCGCGCGCACACACACACACACACACACACACACACACACACACACACACACATTGCTGGAATTATAGATCGATGAGGAGTGGTCACACTGGTTGAGAGAACCAAAATAAAAAATGCAAACTCATGGGCGTGATCACTTTCCAGTGTGACGTCACGTTAGTTGTTCATTGTCACAATGTGAATTCCAACAATGTGGAAGACTAAAGACCATGTCGTTACCTCGCCAGTTGGTGGATCGACGTGCACGAGAGATGGGGATCCTCATCGCGGTGTTCATGCTTGTCATCGGTGGTCGTGGAACATCACAAACACCGCAGCAGGTAAGCAGGAACTGCAAGAGATAACAACGTACCCAGGTAAGGTCCACAACACGATCGGACTTGTTAGTTTTTTTTGTCGTTTGTGAAATTCGTTTTTGGTTTGATGGCAGAGTGAACAGGTAGTGTATTCCATGTTAAACTACAGGTAGTGTATTCCATGTTAAATTTCTCTTGTTTTGGATATCATTAACAAGTCGTGATCAGTGAACGCACCAAGTGTGATTCAAATATCGAACGTATAACAAAAATAGCTTTCTTGATAAAGGGCGTCGATTGTGATTGAAAAGTTGGGGGTTGGGGGAGATGAAGTGACATCCCAATCCCAAAATGAACAATAATTTACCCTGTGTGTTAGTTTTGTGGAATCAGAAACCGACATGAAGGAAAAGTTTCTCAAATTCTCCAAAAAGTCAAAAAGGGTCGAAAAACCCCCTTTATGGTTTTGGACCCGTTTATTCCCCTTATTCCAGACGGACCCAGATCCAGCTGTCCCTGGACTCTGTGTCCTTTTCTTCCGACAAGGTGAGAGTTTGCTGTCTAACCTCGTCTGATTCTGCAACCGGTCCAGACGGCATCAGCCCATGTGTCCTAAAAATCTGCTCTGCTGCTCTTGCTCAACTTCTCTCTGTTCTCGTCATCCTCTCATTTGCTCAAGGTCATCTGCCATCTTCTTAGAAACTGCGCGTCTTCCATTGTGCAAAGTCCATCCTTGGCACACCTGAGCTCCTCACTCCATACAAAGCTTTAATCTGCAGCCTGATGGAGTACTGTTCTCCCCTCTGGGCTGGTGCTCCCGCCTCACACCCAGCTTGGCTTCACGCTGTCAAAACCAAGGCTTTTAAGATCATGAGTGGGCCTGTTGGGTCTTTGAACCAAATTTTAATTGGTCTTCACAGCTTTGTTCCATACCCACCTGTTGTACTGCTTGAGCATTAGCTTACCTTTCACCAGAGCCAGATGTGCTTGGGGCCTGCGTGGGGATTTTTATGTTCATTATTATTATTGCCATGTGATACTGCTCTTATCATTGTTCCAAATATTATTAGTATTAATTAATATGTGCCATGTTACAATGTTATCATTGTTTTTGTTATTGATCTTGTGATTAGAACACCATGGTGTGGTGGAAGGATGTATTATGTTGCTTTATTTCCCTTAACATGGTGTGTGTTTAAAACACGGGAATTCTATCAGATGTGTTCTTAACAGTTAATTAGCCTAATCAGCTTAGGAGGTCATGACCATCAATTTGGTCTCACACATTCCACATCAGAACACTCTTACAGAACTCCACAAACAACATTGTGCGCACGCACACACACACACACACACACACGCACGCACACCTTATCAATTAATAGTAGATTGGTATCTCCCGTGATGTAGCTGAGTGTTTGGGTCTCTCATTATCTCACTGCAGGCAGGTCGGTGGTCTTTCTGTCTTCTTCTGTCTCCTCTCCGGCCTTACCATTTACCCATGTGACCCTGATGTGTTTATGCTAGCTCTGCGTAGAGCGCCAGATCTGAACCCACAAAGTGTCATCATCATGGGCAGCGGCGATCGACGGTGAAAAATCAAACTCGAGGCCAGATACGATTCTCTCGGCCCAGCAAAAGCAGTGTCATTGCCAGGATTTCATTCTTTCACGGGCCCTGATATCACCTGTCACATCACTGGAAAGGGGAAACATGTTTCAAGGCTTTCATGAAAGCTGGTGATGATGTGTCCTCAGTGCCCTGTCTGGGCTTGGTGTTCAGGTGTGTCCATCCGAGGCTGCACTCTATGGTTGTGAGGAGTTTGTTTGTCAGCTCCTCAACCCACGTTTTGCAGCAGCGATGGCACCCAGGTGGCATATGTTAAAACAGTTGAGAGGTAATCAAGGTGTGGAGAAGCTACTTCCCACTCAAGGAGCGGTCACTGAGCATATATTGTGTGCACCCAATTCCAAGCAATTAGAGTATATCACTTCACGACCACGTATTTTTTTGCCTTTAGTTCACATAACTGGAGTATATCGTCACAACACCACAAATTTAATTTCCGTTGTTCCAAAAATCGGAGTATGTCTCCAAACTACCACGTCTTTGTTTACTTTTCTTTCAAATATCTGGAGTATATCTTCACAGTATCACGTATTTGTTTCCTTTTATTTCAAATATCCGGTGTCCCTCCACAATGCCATGGATTTGTTTGCCTTTCTTTCAAATATCCATAATTTCTCTCCACAATACCATGTATTTGTTTACTTGGTTTCAAACAATTGGAGTATATCTCTGCAATACCACAAATTTATTTTCCTGCCTGAAAGTCTCTGTGGTGTCCATCTTGTATGTCCTGTGTTCCCCACCCCATCCCAATCCCTTCCACAGATTTCCTCGTGTCTCTGTTCCCCAATGTTTTGTCCTTCCCTCTCCTGCCCCTCTTGTCTAATGCCCCCATTGTTGTGCGTTGTGTGTTAGCTCTCATACGAGCCTCGATAATGTTTACAAAAAAAACAGAAAAACTTTTTTTCAAACAATTGCAGTATATCTCACAATACCACGTATTTGTTTACCTTTCTTTCAAACATCTGGAGTATATCTCACAATACCACGTATTTCTTTACCTTTCTTTCAAACATCCGGAGTATATCCCCACAATATCACATGTTTGTTTCCATTTATTTCAAACATTCGGAGTATATCTCCACAACACCATAAATTGGTTTACCTTGATTTCAAAGAACTGGAGTACCTCTCCACAATACCACATATTTGTTTTCCTTTGCTTCAAGTTACCAGAGTATATATCCACAATACGACGTACTTGTTAACTTCCTTCCAAGCAATCGGAGGATATCACCTCATGACCACATATTTGTTTATCTTGTTTCAAATAACCAGAGTGTATCTCCACAACACCACAAGTTTGCTTACGTTTTTTGCAAACAATCGGAGTATATCTCGACAACACCACGTGAGTGTTTCCCTTTATTTCAAATATCCGGAGTAAAAAAAATAAAAATAAAAAAATTTACAAGTATTAGTTGCACAATTACAAGTATTAGTTGCACTTTGTTTAAAACATCTGGAGTATATCTCCACAATAGCACGTATTTGTTTTACTTCCTGAAAGTCTCTGAAATGTCCTTCTTGTCCACCCCATATTCCCTGCCCCATCTCTCACCCTTCCAGAGATCTCCTGATGTCTCTTTTCGCTAATGTTTTATCCTTCGCTCTCCCAGCCTTCTTGTCTGATGCCCCCCTTTTTGTGCATTGTGTGTTTGCTCTCAAACGATCCTTGACAGTTTGTACAATTAAAACGAAATCATAGAAACAGTTTGTTCCAAGTCATCGGAGCATCTCTCCACACTTTCACGTATTTGTTTCCCCTTGTTTCAAATTACCAGAGTATATCTCCACATTTACCACATATTTGTTTCCCCTTCTTTCAAATTACCAGGGTATATCTCCACAATACCACATATTTGTTTACCTTTTTTTTTTCAAATAACGGGAGTAAATCTCCACAACACCACATATTTGTTTTTCTTTTTTTCAAATAACGGGAGTATATCTCCACAACACCACGTATTTGTTTGTCTTTTAAAAAAAATAACGGGAGTATATCTCCACAACACCACGTATTTGTTTTTCTTTTTAAAAAAATAACGGGAGTATATCTCCACAACACCACGTATTTGTTTATCTTTTTTTCAAATAACGGGAGAATATCTCCACAACACCACGTATTTGTTTATCTTTTTTTCAAATAACCGGAGTATATCTCCACAATACCACATATTTGTTGATCTTTTTTTTCAAATAACCGGAGTATATCTCCACAATACCACATATTTGTTGATCTTTTTTTCAAATAACCGGAGTATATCTCCACAATACCACATATTTGTTTATCTTTTTTTCAAATAACCGGAGTATATCTCCACAACATGACATATTTGTTTTTCTTTTTTTCAAATAACCGGAGTATATCTCCACAACACCACGTATTTGTTTATCTTTTTTTCAAATAACGGGAGTATATCTCCACAAGACCACATATTTGTTCGTCTTTTTTTTTTCAAATAACGGGAGTATATCTCCACAACACCATGTATTTGTTTTTCTTTTTAAAAAAATAATGGGAGATATCTCGACAACACCACAGATTTGTTCATCTTTTTAAAAAAAAAATAACCAGAATATATCTCCACAACACTACGTATTTGTTTATCTTTTTTTCAAATTTCTGGAGTATATCTCCACAACAACACGTATTTGTTTATCTTTTTTTCAAATGACGGGAGTATATCTCCACAACACGACATATTTGTTTTTCTTTTTTTCAAATAACCGGAGTATATCTCCACAACACCACGTATTTGTTTATCTTTTTTTTCAAATTACGGGAGTATATCTCCACAACACGACATATTTGTTTATCTTTTTTTCAAATAACCGGAGTACATCTCCACAACACCACATATTTGTTTATCTTTTTTTCAAATAACCGGAGTATATCTCCACAACACGACATATTTGTTTATCTTTTTTCAAATAACCGGAGTATTTCTCAACAACACCACGTATTTGTTTATCTTTTTTTCAAATAACGGGAATATATCTCCACAACACCACAGATTTGTTTATCTTTTTAAAAAAAATAACCAGAGTATATCTCCACACCACCACGTATTTGTTTATCTTTTTTTCAAATAACCGGAGAAAATCTCCACAACACCACGTATTTGTTTATCTTTTTTTCAAATAACGGTTGTATATCTCCACAACACCACATATTTGTTTATCTTTTTTTCAAATAACGGGAGTATATCTCCACAACATGACATATTTGTTAATCTTTAAAAAAAAAAATAACCAGAGTATATCTCCATAACACCACGTATTTGTTTTTCTTTTTTTCAAATAACCGGAGGAGATCTCCACAACACCACGTATTTGTTTATCTTTTTTTCAAATAACCGGAGTATATCTCCACAACACCACGTATTTGTTTGTCTTTTTTTTTTCAAATAAGAGGAGTATATCTCCACAACACCACGTATTTGTTTATCTTTTTATTCAAATAAGGGGAGTATATCTCCACAACACCACGTATTTGTTTATCTTTTTTTCAAATAACGGGAGTATATCTCCACAACACGACATATTTGTTTATCTTTTTTTCAAATAACCGGAGTATATCTCCACAACACGACATATTTGTTTTTCTTTTTTTCAAATAACCGGAGTATATCTCCACAACACCACGTATATGTTTATCTTTTTTCAAATAACGGGAGTATATCTCCACAACACCACGTATTTGTTTATCTTTTTTCAAATAACCGGAGTATATCTCCACAACACGACATATTTGTTCATCTTTTAAAAAAAAAAAAATAACCATAGTATATCTCCACAACAGCACGTATTTGTTTATCTTTTTTCAAATAACCAGAGTATATCTCCACAACACCACATATTTGTTTATCTTTTTTTCAAATAACCGGAATAGATCTCCACAACACGACATATTTGTTTATCTTTTTTTCAAATAACCGGAGGAGATCTCCACAACACGACATATTTGTTTATCTTTTTTTCAAATAACGGGAGTATATCTCCACAACACCACGTATTTGTTTATCTTTTTTTCAAATAACCGGAGTATATCTCCACAACACGACATATTTGTTTTTCTTTTTTTCAAATAACCGGAGTATATCTCCACAACACCACGTATATGTTTATCTTTTTTCAAATAACGGGAGTATATCTCCACAACACCACGTATTTGTTTATCTTTTTTTTCAAATAACGGGAGTTTATCTCCACAACACCACAGATTTGTTCATCTTTTTTAAAAAAAAATAACCAGAATATATCTCCATAACACCACGTATTTGTTTATCTTTTTTTCAAATAACCGGAGGAGATCTCCACAACACGACATATTTGTTTATCTTTTTTTCAAATAACGGGAGAAAATCTCCACAACGCCACGTATTTGTTTATCTTTTTTCAAATAACCAGAGTATATCTCCACAACACCACATATTTGTTTATCTTTTTTTTCAAATTTCTGGAGTATATCTCCACAACAACACGTATTTGTTTATCTTTTTTTCAAATGACGGGAGTATATCTCCACAACACGACATATTTGTTTATCTTTTTTTCAAATAACGGGAGTATATCTCCACAACACCACGTATTTGTTTATCTTTTTTCAAATAACCGGAGTATATCTCCACAACACCACGTATTTGTTTATCTTTTTTCAAATAACCGGAGTATATCTCCACAACACCACGTATTTGTTTATCTTTTTTCAAATATCGGGAGTATATCTCCACAACACGACATATTTGTTTTTCTTTTTTTCAAATAACCGGAGTATTTCTCCACAACACCACGTATTTGTTTATCTTTTTTTCAAATAACCGGAGTATATATCCACAACACGACATATTTGTTCTTCTTTTTTTCAAATAACCGGAGGAGATCTCCACAACACCACAGATTTGTTTATCTTTTTTTCAAATAACAGGAGTATATATCCACAACACGACATATTTGTTCTTCTTTTTTTCAAATAACCGGAGGAGATCTCCACAACACCACAGATTTGTTTATCTTTTTTTTTTAAATAACCAGAGTATATCTCCACAACACCACGTATTTGTTTATCTTTTTTTCAAATAACCGGAGTATATCTCCACAACACGACATATTTGTTTATCTTTTTTTTCAAATAACGGGAGTATATCTCCACAACACCACGTATTTGTTTATCTTTTTTTTCAAATAACCGGAGTATATCTCCACAATACCACGTATTTGTTTATCTTTTTTTCAAATAACCGGAGTATATCTCCACAACACCACGTATTTGTTTATCTTTTTTTCAAATTTCTGGAGTATATCTCCACAACAACACGTATTTGTTTATCTTTTTTTCAAATGACGGGAGTATATCTCCACAACACGACATATTTGTTTATCTTTTTTTCAAATAACCTGCGGACATCTCCACAATACCACATCTTTGTTTATCTTTTTTTCAAATAACCGGAGTATATCTCCACAACACCACGTATTTGTTTGTCTTTTAAAAAAAATAACGGGAGTATATCTCCACAACACCACGTATTTGTTTATCTTTTTTTCAAATAACGGGAGTATATCTCCACAACACCACGTATTTGTTTATCTTTTTTTCAAATAACGGGAGTATATCTCCACAACACCACGTATTTGTTTATCTTTTTTTCAAATGACCGGAGTACATCTCCACAATACCACATATTTGTTTATCTATTTTTCAAATAACCGGAGTATATCTCCACAACACCACATATTTGTGTTCCTTTGTTTCAAATTAACCGGAGTATATCTCCGCTATACTACATATTTGTTGACCTTTCTTTCAAATAACCCAAGTATATCTCCACAAAACCACATATTTGTTTTTCTTTTTTTCAAATAACCGGAGTATATCTCCACAACACCACGTATTTGTTTATCTTTTTTTCAAATAACGGGAGTATATCTCCACAACACCACGTATTTGTTTATCTTTTTATTCAAATAAGGGGAGTATATCTCCACAACACCACGTATTTGTTTATCTTTTTTTCAAATAACGGGAGTATATCTCCACAACACGACATATTTGTTTATCTTTTTTTCAAATAACCGGAGTATATCTCCACAACACGACATATTTGTTTTTCTTTTTTTCAAATAACCGGAGTATATCTCCACAACACCACGTATATGTTTATCTTTTTTCAAATAACGGGAGTATATCTCCACAACACCACGTATTTGTTTATCTTTTTTCAAATAACGGGAGTATATCTCCACAACCCCACGTATTTGTTTATCTTTTGTCAAATAACGGGAGTATATCTCCACAACAACACGTATTTGTTGATCTTTTTTTCAAATAACCGGAGGAGATCTCCACAACACGACATATTTGTTTATCTTTTTTTCAAATAACGGGAGAAAATCTCCACAACGCCACGTATTTGTTTATCTTTTTTCAAATAACGGGAGTATATCTCCACAACACCACGTATTTGTTTATCTTTTTTCAAATAACGGGTGTATATCTCCACAACCCGACATATTTGTTCATCTTTTAAAAAAAAAAAAATAACCATAGTATATCTCCACAACAGCACGTATTTGTTTATCTTTTTTCAAATAACCAGAGTATATCTCCACAACACCACATATTTGTTTATCTTTTTTTCAAATAACCGGAATAGATCTCCACAACACGACATATTTGTTTATCTTTTTTTCAAATAACCGGAGTATATCTCCACAATACCACATATTTGTTTATCTTTTTTCAAATAACCGGAGTATATATCCACAACACGACATATTTGTTCTTCTTTTTTTCAAATAACCGGAGGAGATCTCCACAACACCACAGATTTGTTTATCTTTTTTTCAAATAACCGGAGTATATCTCCTCAACACGACATATTTGTTCGTCTTTTTTTTCAAATAACGGGAGTATATCTCCACAACACCATGTATTTGTTTTTCTTTTTAAAAAAAATAATGGGAGTTTATCTCCACAACACCTCAGATTTGTTCATCTTTTTTTAAAAAAAATAACCAGAATATATCTCCACAACACCACGTATTTGTTTGTCTTTTTAAAAAAATAACAGGAGTATATCTCCACAACACCACGTATTTGTTTGTCTTTTTAAAGAAATAACGGGAGTATATCTCCACAATACCACATATTTGTTTATCTTTTTTTCAAATAACCGGAGTATATCTCCACAACACGACATATTTGTTTTTCTTTTTTTCAAATAACCGGAGTATATCTCCACAACACCACGTATTTGTTTATCTTTTTTTCAAATAACGGGAGTATATCTCCACAACACCACAGATTTGTTTGTCTTTTTAAAAAAAAATAACCAGAGTATATCTCCACAACACCACGTATTTGTTTATCTTTTTTTCAAATAACCGGAGTATATCTCCACAACACCACGTATTTGTTTATCTTTTTTTCAAATAACGGGAGTATATCTCCACAACACCACGTATTTGTTTATCTTTTTTTCAAATAACCGGAGTATATCTCCACAACACGACATATTTGTTTATCTTTTTTTTCAAATAACGGGAGTTTATCTCCACAACACCACAGATTTGTTCATCTTTTTAAAAAAAAATAACCAGAATATATCTCCATAACACCACGTATTTGTTTATCTTTTTTTCAAATAACCGGAGTATACCTCCACAATACCACATATTTGTTTATCTTTTTTTCAAATAACCGGAGTATATCTCCACAATACCACATATTTGTTGTTCTTATTTTCAAATAACCGGAGTATATCTCCTCAACACGACATATTTGTTTTTCTTTTTTTCAAATAACCGGAGGAGATCTCCACAACACCACGTATTTGTTTATCTTTTTTTCAAATAACCGGAGTATATCTCCACAACACCACGTATTTGTTTGTCTTTTTTTTTTCAAATAAGAGGAGTATATCTCCACAACACCACGTATTTGTTTATCTTTTTATTCAAATAAGGGGAGTATATCTCCACAACACCACGTATTTGTTTATCTTTTTTTCAAATAACGGGAGTATATCTCCACAACACGACATATTTGTTTATCTTTTTTTCAAATAACCGGAGTATATCTCCACAACACGACATATTTGTTTTTCTTTTTTTCAAATAACCGGAGTATATCTCCACAACACCACGTATATGTTTATCTTTTTTCAAATAACGGGAGTATATCTCCACAACACCACGTATTTGTTTATATTTTTTCAAATAACGGGTGTATATCTCCACAACCCGACATATTTGTTCATCTTTTAAAAAAAAAATAACCAGAGTATATCTCCACAACAGCACGTATTTGTTAATCTTTTTTTCAAATAACCGGAGGAGATCTCCACAACACGACATATTTGTTTATCTTTTTTTCAAATAACGGGAGAAAATCTCCACAACGCCACGTATTTGTTTATCTTTTTTCAAATAACGGGAGTATATCTCCACAACACCACGTATTTGTTTATCTTTTTTCAAATAACGGGTGTATATCTCCACAACCCGACATATTTGTTCATCTTTTAAAAAAAAAAAAATAACCATAGTATATCTCCACAACAGCACGTATTTGTTTATCTTTTTTCAAATAACCAGAGTATATCTCCACAACACCACATATTTGTTTATCTTTTTTTCAAATAACCGGAATAGATCTCCACAACACGACATATTTGTTTATCTTTTTTTCAAATAACCGGAGGAGATCTCCACAACACGACATATTTGTTTATCTTTTTTTCAAATAACGGGAGAAAATCTCCACAACGCCACGTATTTGTTTATCTTTTTTTCAAATAACCGGAGTATATCTCCACAACACGACATATTTGTTTTTCTTTTTTTCAAATAACCGGAGTATATCTCCACAACACCACGTATATGTTTATCTTTTTTCAAATAACGGGAGTATATCTCCACAACACCACGTATTTGTTTATATTTTTTCAAATAACGGGTGTATATCTCCACAACCCGACATATTTGTTCATCTTTTAAAAAAAAAATAACCAGAGTATATCTCCACAACAGCACGTATTTGTTAATCTTTTTTTCAAATAACCGGAGGAGATCTCCACAACACGACATATTTGTTTATCTTTTTTTCAAATAACGGGAGAAAATCTCCACAACGCCACGTATTTGTTTATCTTTTTTCAAATAACCAGAGTATATCTCCACAACACCACATATTTGTTTATCTTTTTTTCAAATAACCGGAATAGATCTCCACAACACGACATATTTGTTTATCTTTTTTTCAAATAACCGGAGGAGATCTCCACAACACGACATATTTGTTTATCTTTTTTTCAAATAACGGGAGAAAATCTCCACAACGCCACGTATTTGTTTATCTTTTTTCAAATAACGGGAGTATATCTCCACAACCCCACGTATTTGTTTATCTTTTGTCAAATAACCGGAGTATATCTCCACAACAACACGTATTTGTTTATCTTTTTTTCAAATAACCGGAGTATATCTCCACAACACCACGTATTTGTTTATCTTTTTTTTCAAATTACGGGAGTATATCTCCACAACACGACATATGTGTTTATCTTTTTTTTAAATAACCGGAGTACATCTCCACAATACCACATATTTGTTTATCTTTTTTTCAAATAACCGGAGTATATCTCCACAACACGACATATTTGTTTATCTTTTTTTCAAATAACCGGAGTATTTCTCAACAACACCACGTATTTGTTTATCTTTTTTTCAAATAACGGGAGTATATCTCCACAACACCACGTATTTGTTTTTCCTTTTAAAAAATAACGGGAATATATCTCCACAACACCACAGATTTGTTTACCTTTTTAAAAAAAATAACCAGAGTATATCTCCACAACACCACGTATTTGTTTATCTTTTTTCACATAACCGGAGTATATCTCCACAACACGACATATTTGTTTTTCTTTTTTTCAAATAACCGGAGTATTTCTCAACAACACCACGTATTTGTTTATCTTTTTTTTCAAATAACCGGAGTATATCTCCACAATACCACATATTTGTTTATCTTTTTTTCAAATAACCAGAGTATATCTCCACAACACGACATATTTGTTTATCTTTTTTTCAAATTTCTGGAGTATATCTCCACAACAACACGTATTTGTTCATCTTTTTTTCAAATGACGGGAGTATATCTCCACAACACGACATATTTGTTTATCTTTTTTTCAAATAACCTGAGGACATCTCCACAATACCACATCTTTGTTTATCTTTTTTTCAAATAACCGGAGTATATCTCCACAACACGACATATTTGTTTTTCTTTTTTTCAAATAACCGGAGTATATCTCCACAACACCACGTATTTGTTTATCTTTTTTTCAAATAACCGGAGTATATCTCCACAACACCACGTATTTGTTTTTCTTTTTTTCAAATAACCGGAGTATATCTCCACAACACCACATATTTGTTCGTCTTTTTTTTTCAAATAACGGGAGTATATCTCCACAACACCATGTATTTGTTTTTCTTTTTAAAAAAATAATGGGAGTGTATCTCCACAACACCACAGATTTGTTCATCTTTTTTTAAAAAAATAACCAGAATATATCTCCAGAACACTACGTATTTGTTTATCTTTTTTTCAAATAACCAGAGTATATCTCCACAACACGACATACTTGTTTATCTTTTTTTCAAATTTCTGGAGTATATCTCCACAACAACACGTATTTGTTTTTCCTTTTAAAAAATAACGGGAATATATCTCCACAACACCACAGATTTGTTTATCTTTTTAAAAAAAATAACCAGAGTATATCTCCACACCACCACGTATTTGTTTATCTTTTTTTCAAATAACCGGAGAAAATCTCCACAACACCACGTATTTGTTTATCTTTTTTTCAAATAACGGGAGGAAATCTCCACAACACCACATATTTGTTTATCTTTTTTTCAAATAACGGGAGTATATCTCCACAACATGACATATTTGTTAATCTTTAAAAAAAAAAAAATAACCAGAGTATATCTCCACAACACCACGTATTTGTTTATCTTTTTTTCAAATAACCAGAGTATATCTCCACAACACCACGTATTTGTTTATCTTTTTTTCAAATAACCGGAGTATATCTCCACAATACCACATATTTGTTTATCTTTTTTTCAAATAACCGGAGTATATCTCCACAATACCACATATTTGTTTTTCTTATTTTCAAATAACCGGAGTATATCTCCTCAACACGACATATTTGTTTTTCTTTTTTTCAAATAACCGGAGTATATCTGCACAACACCACGTATTTGTTTGTCTTTTTTTTTTCAAATAAGGGGAGTATATCTCCACAACACCACGTATTTGTTTATATTTTTATTCAAATAAGGGGAGTATATCTCCACAACACCACGTATTTGTTTATCTTTTTTTCAAATAACGGGAGTATATCTCCACAACACGACATATTTGTTTATCTTTTTTTCAAATAACCGGAGTATATCTCCACAACACCACATATTTGTTTATCTTTTTTTCAAATAACCGGAGTATATCTCCACAACACGACATATTTGTTTGTCTTTTTTTCAAATAACCGGAGTATATCTCCACAACACCACGTATATGTTTATCTTTTTTTTCAAATTACGGGAGTATATCTCCACAACACGACATATTTGTTTATCTTTTTTTCAAATAACCGGAGTACATCTCCACAACACCACATATTTGTTTATCTTTTTTTCAAATAACCGGAATATATCTCCACAACACGAGATATGTGTTTATCTTTTTTCAAATAACCGGAGTATTTCTCAACAACACCACATATTTGTTTATCTTTTTTTCAAATAACGGGAGTATATCTCCACAACACCACGTATTTGTTTTTCCTTTTAAATAATAACGGGAATATATCTCCACAACACCACAGATTTGTTTATCTTTTTTAAAAAAATAACCAGAGTATATCTCCACAACACCACGTATTTGTTTATCTTTTTTTCAAATAACCGGAGTATATCTCCACAACACGACATATTTGTTTTTCTTTTTTTCAAATAACCGGAGTATTTCTCAACAACACCACGTATTTGTTTATCTTTTTTTCAAATAACGGGAGTATATCTCCACAACACGACATATTTGTTTATCTTTTTTTCAAATAACGGGAGAAAATCTCCACAACACCACGTATTTGTTTATCTTTTTAAAAAAAATAACGGGAGTATATCTCCACAACACCACGTATTTGTTTGTCTTTTTAAAAAATAACGGGAGTATATCTCCACAATACCACAGATTTGTTTATCTTTTTTTTTTTTAAAAATAACGGGAGTATATCTCCACAATACCACATATTTGTTTATCTTTTTTTCAAATAACCGGAGTATATCTCCACAACACGACATATTTGTTTTTCTTTTTTTTAAATAACCGGAGTATATCTCCACAACACCACGTATTTGTTTATCTTTTTTTCAAATAACGGGAGTATATCTCCACAACACCACGTATTTTTTCGTCTTTTTTTTTCAAATAACGGGAGTATATCTCCACAACACCATGTATTTGTTTTTCTTTTTAAAAAAAATAACGGGAGTTTATCTCCACAACACCACAGATTTGTTCATCTTTTCAAAAAAAAAATAACCAGAATATATCTCCACAACACTACGTATTTGTTTATCTTTTTTTCAAATAACCAGAGTATATCTCCACAACACGACATACTTGTTTATCTTTTTTTCAAATAACCGGAGTATTTCTCAACAACACCACGTATTTGTTTATCTTTTTTCAAATAACGGGTGTATATCTCCACAACCCGACATATTTGTTCATCTTAAAAAAAAAAAAAAATAACCATAGTATATCTCCACAACAGCACGTATTTGTTTATCTTTTTTCAAATAACCAGAGTATATCTCCACAACACCACATATTTGTTTATCTTTTTTTCAAATAACCGGAATAGATCTCCACAACACGACATATTTGTTTATCTTTTTTTCAAATAACCGGAGGAGATCTCCACAACACGACATATTTGTTTATCTTTTTTTCAAATAACGGAGGTATATCTCCACAACACCACGTATTTGTTTATCTTTTTTCAAATAACGGGAGTATATCTCCACAACACCACGTATGTGTGTATCTTTTTTCAAATAACGGGAGTATATCTCCACAACACCACGTATTTGTTTATCTTTTTTCAAATAACGGGAGTATATCTCCACAACACCATGTATTTGTTTGTCTTTTTTCAAATAACGGGAGTATATCTCCACAACACCACGTATTTGTTTATCTTTTTTCAAATAACGGGAGTATATCTCCACAACACCATGTATTTGTTTGTCTTTTTTTTCAAATAAGGGGAGTATATCTCCACAACACGACGTATTTGTTTTTCTTTTTTAAAAAATAACGGGAGTATATCTCCACAACACCACAGATTTGTTTGTCTTTTTTTCAAATAACCGGAGTATATCTCCACAATACCACATATTTGTTTATCTTTTTTTCAAATAACCGGAGTATATCTCCGCAATACCACATATTTGTTTATCTTTTTTTCAAATAACCGGAGTATATCTCCACAACACCACGTATTTGTTTATCTTTTTTTCAAATGACGGGAGTATATCTCCACAATACCACATATTTGTTTATCTTTTTTTAAAAATAACCAGAGTATATCTCCACAACACGACATATTTGTTTATCTTTTTTCAAATTTCTGGAGTATATCTCCACAACAACACGTATTTGTTTATCTTTTTTTCAAATGACGGGAGTATATCTCCACAACATGACATATTTGTTTATCTTTTTTTCAAATAACCTGAGGACATCTCCACAATACCACATATTTGTTTATCTTTTTTTCAAATAACCGGAGTATATCTCCACAACACCACATATTTGTTCGTGTTTTTTTTTCAAATAACGGGAGTATATCTCCACAACACGACATATTTGTTTGTCTTTTTTTCAAATAACCGGAGTATATCTCCACAACACGACATATTTGTTTGTCTTTTTTCAAATAACGGGAGTATATCTCCACAACACCATGTATTTGTTTTTCTTTTTTAAAAAAATAACGGGAGTATATCTCCACAACCCCACAGATTTGTTCATCTTTTTAAAAAAAAATAACCAGAATATATCTCCATAACACCACGTATTTGTTTATCTTTTTTTCAAATAATCGGAGTGTATCTCCACAATACCACATATTTGTTTATATTTTTTTTAAAATAACCGGAGAAAATCTCCACAACACCACGTATTTGTTTATCGTTTTTTCAAATAACGGTTGTATATCTCCACAACACCACATATTTGTTTATCTTTTTTTCAAATAACGGGAGTATATCTCCACAACATGACATATTTGTTAATCTTTAAAAAAAAAAAATAACCAGAGTATATCTCCACAACACCACGTATTTGTTTATCTTTTTTTCAAATAACCAGAGTATATCTCCACAACACCACGTATTTGTTTATCTTTTTTTCAAATAACCGGAGTATATCTCCACAATACCACATATTTGTTTATCTTTTTTTCAAATAACCGGAGTATATCTCCACAATACCACATATTTGTTTTTCTTATTTTCAAATAACCGGAGTATATCTCCTCAACACGACATATTTGTTTTTCTTTTTTTCAAATAACCGGAGTATATCTCCACAACACCACGTATTTGTTTATCTTTTTTTTTCAAATAAGGGGAGTATATCTCCACAACACCACGTATTTGTTTATCTTTTTATTCAAATAAGTGGAGTATATCTCCACAACACCACGTATTTGTTTATCTTTTTTTCAAATAACGGGAGTATATCTCCACAACACGACATATTTGTTTATCTTTTTTTCAAATAACCGGAGTATATCTCCACAATACCACATATTTGTTTATCTTTTTTTCAAATAACCGGAGTATATCTCCACAACACGACATATTTGTTTATCTTTTTTTCAAATAACCGGAGTACATCTCCACAACACCACATATTTGTTTATCTTTTTTTCAAATAACCGGAATATATCTCCACAACACGAGATATGTGTTTATCTTTTTTCAAATAACCGGAGTATTTCTCAACAACACCACATATTTGTTTATCTTTTTTTCAAATAACGGGAGTATATCTCCACAACACCACGTATTTGTTTTTCCTTTTAAATAATAACGGGAATATATCTCCACAACACCACAGATTTGTTTATCTTTTTTAAAAAAATAACCAGAGTATATCTCCACAACACCACGTATTTGTTTATCTTTTTTTTCAAATAACCGGAGTATATCTCCACAACACGACATATTTGTTTTTCTTTTTTTCAAATAACCGGAGTATTTCTCAACAACACCACGTATTTGTTTATCTTTTATTCAAATAACGGGAGTATATCTCCACAACACGACATATTTGTTTATCTTTTTTTCAAATAACGGGAGAAAATCTCCACAACACCACGTATTTGTTTATCTTTTTTCAAATAACGGGTGTTTATCTCCAGAACCCGACATATTTGTTCATCTTTTAAAAAAAAAAATAACCATAGTATATCTCCACAACAGCACGTATTTGTTTATCTTTTTTTCAAATAACCGGAGTATATCTCCACAACACGACATATTTGTTTTTCTTTTTTTCAAATAACCGGAGTATATCTCCACAACACCATGTATTTGTTTATCTTTTTAAAAAAAATAACGGGAGTATATCTCCACAACACCACGTATTTGTTTGTCTTTTTAAAAAATAACGGGAGTATATCTCCACAATACCACAGATTTGTTTATCTTTTTTTTAAAAAAAAATAACGGGAGTATATCTCCACAATACCACATATTTGTTTATCTTTTTTCAAATAACCGGAGTATATCTCCACAACACGACATATTTGTTTTTCTTTTTTTTTAAATAACCGGAGTATATCTCCACAACACCACGTATTTGTTTATCTTTTTTTCAAATAACGGGAGTATATCTCCACAACACCACGTATTTTTTCGTCTTTTTTTTTTCAAATAACGGGAGTATATCTCCACAACACCATGTATTTGTTTTTCTTTTTAAAAAAATAACGGGAGTTTATCTCCACAACACCACAGATTTGTTCATCTTTTCAAAAAAAAAATAACCAGAATATATCTCCACAACACTACGTATTTGTTTATCTTTTTTTCAAATAACCAGAGTATATCTCCACAACACGACATACTTGTTTATCTTTTTTTCAAATAACCGGAGTATTTCTCAACAACACCACGTATTTGTTTATCTTTTTTTTCAAATTTCTGGAGTATATATCCACAACAACACGTATTTGTTTATCTTTTTTTCAAATGACGGGAGTATATCTCCACAACATGACATATTTGTTTATCTTTTTTTCAAATAACTTAAGGACATCTCCACAATACCACATATTTGTTTATCTTTTTTTCAAATAACTGGAGTATATCTCCACAACACGACATATTTGTTTTTCTTTTTTTCAAATAACCAGAATATATCTCCACAACACTACGTATTTGTTTATCTTTTTTTCAAATAACTGGAGTATATCTCCACAACACGACATATTTGTTTATCTTTTTTTCAAATAACCTGAGGACATCTCCACAATACCACATATTTGTTTATCTTTTTTTCAAATAACTGGAGTATATCTCCACAACACGACATATTTGTTTTTCTTTTTTTCAAATAACCAGAGTATATCTCCACAACACCACGTATTTGTTTATCTTTTTTTTCAAATTACGGGAGTATATCTCCACAACACGACATATTTGTTTATCTTTTTTTCAAATAACCGGAGTACATCTCCACAATACCACATATTTGTTTATCTATTTTCAAATAACCGGAGTATATCTCCACAACACCACGTATTTGTTTATCTTTTTTTCAAATAACGGGAGTATATCTCCACAACACCACGTATTTGTTTATCTTTTTTTCAAATAACGGGAGTATATCTCCACAACACCACGTATTTGTTTATCTTTTTTTCAAATAACCGGAGTATATCTCCACACCACCACGTATTTGTTTATCTTTTTTTCAAATAACGGGAGTATATCTCCACAACAGCACAGATTTGTTTGTCTTTTTAAAAAAAAATAACCAGAGTATATCTCCACAACACCACGTATTTGTTTATCTTTTTTTCAAATAACCGGAGTATATCTCCACACCACCACGTATTTGTTTATCTTTTTTTCAAATTTCTGGAGTATATCTCCACAACACCACGTAGTTGTTTATCTTTTTTTCAAATAACGGGAGTATATCTCCACAACACCACGTATTTGTTTGTCTTTTTAAAAAAAAATAACCAGAGTATATCTCCACAACACCACAGATTTGTTTATCTTTTTAAAAAAAAATAACCAGAGTATATCTCCACAACACCACAGATTTGTTTGTCTTTTTAAAAAAAAATAACCAGAGTATATCTCCACAACACCACAGATTTGTTTATCTTTTTAAAAAAAATAACCAGAGTAAATCTCCACAACACCACGTATTTGTTTATCTTTTTTTCAAATGACGGGAGTATATCTCCACAACACGACATATTTGTTTATCTTTTTTTCAAATAACCTGCGGACATCTCCACAATACCACTTCTTTGTTTATCTTTTTTCAAATAACCGGAGTATATCTCCACAACACGACATATTTGTTTTTCTTTTTTTCAAATAACCGGAGTATATCTCCACAACAACACGTATTTGGTTATCTTTTTTTCAAATAACCGGAGTATATCTCCACAACACCACGTATTTGTTTATCTTTTTTTCAAATAACCGGAGTATATCTCCACAACACCACATATTTGTTCGTGTTTTTTTTTTCAAATAACGGGAGTATATCTCCACAACACCATGTATTTGTTTTTCTTTTTAAAAAAAATAACGGGAGTATATCTCCACAACACCACGTATTTGTTTGTCTTTTTAAAAAATAACGGGAGTATATCTCCACAATACCACAGATTTGTTTATCTTTTTTTTTTAAAAAAATAACGGGAGTATATCTCCACAATACCACATATTTGTTTATCTTTTTTCAAATAACCGGAGTATATCTCCACAACACGACATATTTGTTTTTCTTTTTTTTAAATAACCGGAGTATATCTCCACAACACCACGTATTTGTTTATCTTTTTTTCAAATAACGGGAGTATATCTCCACAACACCACGTATTTTTTCGTCTTTTTTTTTCAAATAACGGGAGTATATCTCCACAACACCATGTATTTGTTTTTCTTTTTAAAAAAATAACGGGAGTTTATCTCCACAACACCACAGATTTGTTCATCTTTTCAAAAAAAAAATAACCAGAATATATCTCCACAACACTACGTATTTGTTTATCTTTTTTTCAAATAACCAGAGTATATCTCCACAACACGACATACTTGTTTATCTTTTTTTCAAATAACCGGAGTATTTCTCAACAACACCACGTATTTGTTTATCTTTTTTTTTTCAAATTTCTGGAGTATATCTCCACAACACTACGTATTTGTTTATCTTTTTTTCAAATAACTGGAGTATATCTCCACAACACGACATATTTGTTTATCTTTTTTTCAAATAACCTGAGGACATCTCCACAATACCACATATTTGTTTATCTTTTTTTCAAATAACTGGAGGATATCTCCACAACACGACATATTTGTTTTTCTTTTTTTCAAATAACCGGAGTATATCTCCACAACACCATGTATTTGTTTATCTTTTTTTCAAATAACGGGAGTATATCTCCACAACACCACGTATTTGTTTATCTTTTTTCAAATAACCGGAGTATATCTCCACAACACCACGTATTTGTTTATCTTTTTTCAAATATCGGGAGTATATCTCCACAACACGACATATTTGTTTTTCTTTTTTTCAAATAACCGGAGTATTTCTCCACAACACCACGTATTTGTTTATCTTTTTTTCAAATAACGGGAGTATATCTCCACAACACGACATATTTGTGCATCTTTTTTTCAAATTTCTGGAGTATATCTCCACAACACCACATATTTGTTTATCTTTTTTTTCAAATTACGGGAGTATATCTCCACAACAGCACGTATTTGTTTATCTTTTTTTTCAAATTACGGGAGTATATCTCCACAACACCACGTATTTGTTTGTCTTTTTTTCAAATGACGGGAGTATATCTCCACAACACGACGTATTTGTTTATCTTTTTTTCAAATAACCTGCGGACATCTCCACAATACCACATCTTTGTTTATCTTTTTTTCAAATAACCGGAGTATATCTCCACAACACGACATATTTGTTTTTCTTTTTTTCAAATAACCGGAGTATATCTCCACAACACGACATATTTGTTTTTCTTTTTTTCAAATAACCGGAGTATATCTCCACAACACCACGTATTTGTTTATCTTTTTTTCAAATAACGGGAGTATATCTCCACAACAGCACGTATTTGTTCGTCTTTTTTTTCAAATAACGGGAGTATATCTCCACAACACCACGTATTTGTTTGTCTTTTTAAAAAAATAATGGGAGATATCTCGACAACACCACAGATTTGTTCATCTTTTTAAAAAAAAAATAACCAGAATATATCTCCACAACACTACGTATTTGTTTATCTTTTTTTCAAATTTCTGGAGTATATCTCCACAACAACACGTATTTGTTTATCTTTTTTTCAAATGACGGGAGTATATCTCCACAACACGACATATTTGTTTTTCTTTTTTTCAAATAACCGGAGTATATCTCCACAACACGACATATTTGTTTATCTTTTTTCAAATAACCGGAGTATTTCTCAACAACACCACGTATTTGTTTATCTTTTTTTCAAATAACGGGAATATATCTCCACAACACCACAGATTTGTTTATCTTTTTAAAAAAAATAACCAGAGTATATCTCCACACCACCACGTATTTGTTTATCTTTTTTTCAAATAACCGGAGAAAATCTCCACAACACCACGTATTTGTTTATCTTTTTTTCAAATAACGGGAGGAAATCTCCACAACACCACGTATTTGTTTATCTTTTTTTCAAATAACGGTTGTATATCTCCACAACACCACATATTTGTTTATCTTTTTTTCAAATAACGGGAGTATATCTCCACAACATGACATATTTGTTTATCTTTAAAAAAAAAAATAACCAGAGTATATCTCCATAACACCACGTATTTGTTTATCTTTTTTTCAAATAACCGGAGTATACCTCCACAATACCACATATTTGTTTATCTTTTTTTCAAATAACCGGAGTATATCTCCACAATACCACGTATTTGTTTATCTTTTTTTCAAATAACCGGAGTATATCTCCACAACACGACTTATTTGTTTTTCTTTTTTTCAAATAACCGGAGTATATCTCCACAACACCACGTATTTGTTTATCTTTTTTTCAAATAACGGGAGTATATCTCCACAACATCACGTATTTGTTTATCTTTTTTTCAAATAAGAGGAGTATATCTCCACAACACCACGTATTTGTTTATCTTTTTATTCAAATAAGGGGAGTATATCTCCACAACACCACGTATTTGTTTATCTTTTTTTCAAATAACGGGAGTATATCTCCACAACACGACATATTTGTTTATCTTTTTTTCAAATAACCGGAGTATATCTCCACAACACGACATATTTGTTTTTCTTTTTTTCAAATAACCGGAGTATATCTCCACAACACCACGTATATGTTTATCTTTTTTCAAATAACGGGAGTATATCTCCACAACACCACGTATTTGTTTATATTTTTTCAAATAACGGGTGTATATCTCCACAACCCGACATATTTGTTCATCTTTTAAAAAAAAAATAACCAGAGTATATCTCCACAACAGCACGTATTTGTTAATCTTTTTTTCAAATAACCGGAGGAGATCTCCACAACACGACATATTTGTTTATCTTTTTTTCAAATAACGGGAGAAAATCTCCACAACGCCACGTATTTGTTTATCTTTTTTCAAATAACGGGAGTATATCTCCACAACACCACGTATTTGTTTATCTTTTTTCAAATAACGGGTGTATATCTCCACAACCCGACATATTTGTTCATCTTTTAAAAAAAAAAAAATAACCATAGTATATCTCCACAACAGCACGTATTTGTTTATCTTTTTTCAAATAACGGGTGTATATCTCCACAACCCGACATATTTGTTTATCTTTTTTTCAAATAACCGGAATAGATCTCCACAACACGACATATTTGTTTATCTTTTTTTCAAATAACCGGAGGAGATCTCCACAACACGACATATTTGTTTATCTTTTTTTCAAATAACGGGAGAAAATCTCCACAACGCCACGTATTTGTTTATCTTTTTTTCAAATAACGGGAGTATATCTCCACAACACCACGTATTTGTTTATATTTTTTCAAATAACGGGTGTATATCTCCACAACCCGACATATTTGTTCATCTTTTAAAAAAAAAATAACCAGAGTATATCTCCACAACAGCACGTATTTGTTAATCTTTTTTTCAAATAACCGGAGGAGATCTCCACAACACGACATATTTGTTTATCTTTTTTTCAAATAACGGGAGAAAATCTCCACAACGCCACGTATTTGTTTATCTTTTTTCAAATAACCAGAGTATATCTCCACAACACCACATATTTGTTTATCTTTTTTTCAAATAACCGGAATAGATCTCCACAACACGACATATTTGTTTATCTTTTTTTCAAATAACCGGAGGAGATCTCCACAACACGACATATTTGTTTATCTTTTTTTCAAATAACGGGAGTATATCTCCACAACGCCACGTATTTGTTTATCTTTTTTCAAATAACGGGAGTATATCTCCACAACCCCACGTATTTGTTTATCTTTTGTCAAATAACCGGAGTATATCTCCACAACAACACGTATTTGTTTATCTTTTTTTCAAATAACCGGAGTATATCTCCACAACACCACGTATTTGTTTTTCCTTTTAAAAAATAACGGGAATATATCTCCACAACACCACAGATTTGTTTGTCTTTTTAAAAAAAAATAACCAGAGTATATCTCCACAACACCACGTATTTGTTTATCTTTTTTTCAAATAACCGGAGGAAATCTCCACACCACCACGTATTTGTTTATCTTTTTTTCAAATAACGGGAGGAAATCTCCACAACACCACGTATTTGTTTATCTTTTTTTCAAATAACCGGAGTACATCTCCACAATACCACATATTTGTTTATCTTTTTTTCAAATAACCGGAGTATATCTCCACAACACGACATATTTGTTTATCTTTTTTTCAAATAACCGGAGTATATCTCCACAACACCACGTATTTGTTTATCTTTTTTTCAAATAACGGGAGTATATCTCCACAACACCACGTATTTGTTTTTCCTTTTAAAAAATAACGGGAATATATCTCCACAACACCACAGATTTGTTTGTCTTTTTAAAAAAAAATAACCAGAGTATATCTCCACAACACCACGTATTTGTTTATCTTTTTTCACATAACCGGAGTATATCTCCACAACACGACATATTTGTTTTTCTTTTTTTCAAATAACCGGAGTATTTCTCAACAACACCACGTATTTGTTTATCTTTTTTTTCAAATAACCGGAGTATATCTCCACAATACCACATATTTGTTTATCTTTTTTTCAAATAACCAGAGTATATCTCCACAACACGACATATTTGTTTATCTTTTTTTCAAATTTCTGGAGTATATCTCCACAACAACACGTATATGTTTATCTTTTTTTCAAATGACGGGAGTATATCTCCACAACACGACATATTTGTTTATCTTTTTTTCAAATAACCTGAGGACATCTCCACAATACCACATCTTTGTTTATCTTTTTTTCAAATAACCGGAGTATATCTCCACAACACGACATATTTGTTTTTCTTTTTTTCAAATAACCGGAGTATATCTCCACAACACCACGTATTTGTTTATCTTTTTTTCAAATAACCGGAGTATATCTCCACAACACCACGTATTTGTTTATCTTTTTTTCAAATAACCTGAGGCCATCTCCACAATACCACATCTTTGTTTATCTTTTTTTCAAATAACCGGAGTATATCTCCACAACACGACATATTTGTTTTTCTTTTTTTCAAATAACCAGAGTATATCTCCACAACACGACATATTTGTTTATCTTTTTTTCAAATTTCTGGAGTATATCTCCACAACAACACGTATTTGTTCATCTTTTTTTCAAATGACGGGAGTATATCTCCACAACACGACATATTTGTTTATCTTTTTTTCAAATAACCTGAGGACATCTCCACAATACCACATCTTTGTTTATCTTTTTTTCAAATAACCGGAGTATATCTCCACAACACGACATATTTGTTTTTCTTTTTTTCAAATAACCGGAGTATATCTCCACAACACCACGTATTTGTTTATCTTTTTTTCAAATAACCGGAGTATATCTCCACAACACCACGTATTTGTTTATCTTTTTTTCAAATAACCGGAGTATATCTCCACAACACCACATATTTGTTCGTGTTTTTTTTTCAAATAACGGGAGTATATCTCCACAACACCATGTATTTGTTTTTCTTTTTAAAAAAAATAATGGGAGTTTATCTCCACAACACCTCAGATTTGTTCATCTTTTTTTAAAAAAATAACCAGAATATATCTCCACAACACTACGTATTTGTTAATCTTTTTTTCAAATAACCGGAGTATATCTCCACAACACGACATACTTGTTTATCTTTTTTTCAAATTTCTGGAGTATATCTCCACAACAACACGTATTTGTTTTTCCTTTTAAAAAATAACGGGAATATATCTCCACAACACCACAGATTTGTTTATCTTTTTAAAAAAAATAACCAGAGTATATCTCCACACCACCACGTATTTGTTTATCTTTTTTTCAAATAACCGGAGAAAATCTCCACAACACCACGTATTTGTTTATCTTTTTTTCAAATAACGGGAGGAAATCTCCACAACACCACGTATTTGTTTATCGTTTTTTCAAATAACGGTTGTATATCTCCACAACACCACATATTTGTTTATCTTTTTTTCAAATAACGGGAGTATATCTCCACAACATGACATATTTGTTAATCTTTAAAAAAAAAAAATAACCAGAGTATATCTCCACAACACCACGTATTTGTTTATCTTTTTTTCATATAACCAGAGTATATCTCCACAATACCACATATTTGTTTAACTTTTTTTCAAATTACCGGAGTATATCTCCACAATACCACAAATTTGTTTATCTTTTTTTTCAAATAACCAGAGTATATCTCCACAATACCACGTATTTGTTTATCTTTTTTTCAAATAACCGGAGTATATCTCCACACCACGACTTATTTGTTTTTCTTTTTTTCAAATAACGGAGTATATCTCCACAACACCACGTATTTGTTTGTCTTTTTTTTTTCAAATAAGGGGAGTATATCTCCACAACACCACGTATTTGTTTATATTTTTATTCAAATAAGGGGAGTATATCTCCACAACACCACGTATTTGTTTGTCTTTTTTTCAAATAACCGGAGTATATCTCCACAACACCACGTATATGTTTATCTTTTTTTTCAAATTACGGGAGTATATCTCCACAACACCACGTATATGTTTATCTTTTTTTTCAAATTACGGGAGTATATCTCCACAACACGACATATTTGTTCATCTTTTTTTCAAATAACCGGAGTACATCTCCACAACACCACATATTTGTTTATCTTTTTTTCAAATAACCGGGGTATATCTCCACAACACGAGATATTTGTTTATCTTTTTACAAATAACCGGAGTATTTCTCAACAACACCACATATTTGTTTATCTTTTTTTCAAATAACGGGAGTATATCTCCACAACACCACGTATTTGTTTTTCCTTTTAAATAATAACGGAAATATATCTCCACAACACCACAGATTTGTTTATCTTTTTAAAAAAAATAACCAGAGTAGATCTCCACAACACCACGTATTTGTTTATCTTTTTTTCAAATAACCGGAGTATATCTCCACAACACGACATATTTGTTTTTCTTTTTTTCAAATAACCGGAGTATTTCTCAACAACACCACGTATTTGTTTATCTTTTTTTCAAATAACGGGAGTATATCTCCACAACACGACATATTTGTTTATCTTTTTTTCAAATAACGGGAGAAAATCTCCACAACACCACGTATTTGTTTATCTTTTTAAAAAAAATAACGGGAGTATATCTCCACAACACCACGTATTTGTTTGTCTTTTTAAAAAATAACGGGAGTATATCTCCACAATACCACAGATTTGTTTATCTTTTTTTTTTTTTTAAATAACGGGAGTATATCTCCACAATACCACATATTTGTTTATCTTTTTTTCAAATAACCGGAGTATATCTCCACAACACGACATATTTGTTTTTCTTTTTTTCAAATAACCGGAGTATATCTCCACAACACCACGTATTTGTTTATCTTTTTTTCAAATAACGGGAGTATATCTCCACAACAGCACGTATTTGTTTGTCTTTTTAAAAAAATAACGGGAGTATATCTCCACAACACCATGTATTTGTTTTTCTTTTTAAAAAAATAACGGGAGTTTATCTCCACAACACCACAGATTTGTTCATCTTTTCAAAAAAAAAATAACCAGAATATATCTCCACAACACTACGTATTTGTTTATCTTTTTTTCAAATAACCAGAGTATATCTCCACAACACGACATACTTGTTTATCTTTTTTTCAAATAACCGGAGTATTTCTCAACAACACCACGTATTTGTTTATCTTTTTTCAAATAACGGGTGTATATCTCCACAACCCGACATATTTGTTCATCTTTAAAAAAAAAAAAAAATAACCAGAGAATATCTCCACAACAGCACGTATTTGTTTATCTTTTTTCAAATAACCAGAGTATATCTCCACAACACCACATATTTGTTTATCTTTTTTTCAAATAACCGGAATAGATCTCCACAACACGACATATTTGTTTATCTTTTTTTCAAATAACCGGAGGAGATCTCCACAACACGACATATTTGTTTATCTTTTTTTCAAATAACGGGAGAAAATCTCCACAACGCCACGTATTTGTTTATCTTTTTTCAAATAACGGGAGTATATCTCCACAACACCACGTATTTGTTTATCTTTTGTCAAATAACCGGAGTATATCTCCACAACAACACGTATTTGTTTATCTTTTTTTCAAATAACCGGAGTATATCTCCACACCACCACGTATTTGTTTATCTTTTTTTCAAATAACCGGAGTATATCTCCACAACACGACATATTTGTTTATCTTTTTTTCAAATAACCGGAGTATTTCTCAACAACACCACGTATTTGTTTATCTTTTTTTCAAATAACGGGAGTATATCTCCAGAACACCACGTATTTGTTTTTCCTTTTAAAAAATCACGGGAATATATCTCCACAACACCACAGATTTGTTTACCTTTTTAAAAAAAATAACCAGAGTATATCTCCACAACACCACGTATTTGTTTATCTTTTTTTCACAGAACCGGAGTATATCTCCACAACACGACATATTTGTTTTTCTTTTTTTCAAATAACCGGAGTATATCTCCACAACACCACGTATTTGTTTATCTTTTTTTCAAATAACCGGAGTATATCTCCACAACACCACATATTTGTTTATCTTTTTTTCAAATAACCGGAGTATATCTCCACAACACGACATATTTGTTTATCTTTTTTTTCAAATTTCTGGAGTATATCTCCACAACAACACGTATTTGTTTATCTTTTTTTCAAATGACGGGAGTATATCTCCACAACACGACATATTTGTTTATCTTTTTTTCAAATAACCTGAGGACATCTCCACAATACCACATCTTTGTTTATCTTTTTTTCAAATAACCGGAGTATATCTCCACAACACGACATATTTGTTTTTCTTTTTTTCAAATAACCGGAGTATATCTCCACAACACCACGTATTTGTTTATCTTTTTTTCAAATAACCAGAGTATATCTCCACAATACCACATATTTGTTTAACTTTTTTTCAAATAACCGGAGTATATCTCCACAACACCATGTATTTGTTTTTCTTTTTAAAAAAATAATGGGAGTGTATCTCCACAACACCACAGATTTGTTTATCTTTTTAAAAAAAATAACCAGAGTATATCTCCACACCACCACGTATTTGTTTATCTTTTTTTCAAATAACCGGAGAAAATCTCCACAACACCACGTATTTGTTTATCTTTTTTTCAAATAACGGGAGGAAATCTCCACAACACCACGTATTTGTTTATCTTTTTTTCAAATAACGGTTGTATATCTCCACAACACCACATATTTGTTTATCTTTTTTTCAAATAACGGGAGTATATCTCCACAACATGACATATTTGTTAATCTTTAAAAAAAAAAAATAACCAGAGTATATCTCCACAACACCACGTATTTGTTTATCTTTTTTTCAAATAACCAGAGTATATCTCCACAACACCACGTATTTGTTTATCTTTTTTTCAAATAACCGGAGTATATCTCCACAATACCACATATTTGTTTATCTTTTTTTCAAATAACCGGAGTATATCTCCACAATACCACATATTTGTTTTTCTTATTTTCAAATAACCGGAGTATATCTCCTCAACACGACATATTTGTTTTTCTTTTTTTCAAATAACCGGAGTATATCTCCACAACACCACGTATTTGTTTATCTTTTTTTTTCAAATAAGGGGAGTATATCTCCACAACACCACGTATTTGTTTATCTTTTTATTCAAATAAGTGGAGTATATCTCCACAACACCACGTATTTGTTTATCTTTTTTTCAAATAACGGGAGTATATCTCCACAACACGACATATTTGTTTATCTTTTTTTCAAATAACCGGAGTATATCTCCACAATACCACATATTTGTTTATCTTTTTTTCAAATAACCGGAGTATATCTCCACAACACGACATATTTGTTTGTCTTTTTTTCAAATAACCGGAGTATATCTCCACAACACCACGTATATGTTTATCTTTTTTTTCAAATTACGGGAGTATATCTCCACAACACGACATATTTGTTTATCTTTTTTTCAAATAACCGGAGTACATCTCCACAACACCACATATTTGTTTATCTTTTTTTCAAATAACCGGAATATATCTCCACAACACGACATATTTGTTTATCTTTTTTTCAAATAACCGGAGTATATCTCCACAACACCACATATTTGTTTATCTTTTTTTCAAATAACGGGAGTATATCTCCACAACACCACGTATTTGTTTTTCCTTTTAAATAATAACGGGAATATATCTCCACAACACCACAGATTTGTTTATCTTTTTTAAAAAAATAACCAGAGTATATCTCCACAACACCACGTATTTGTTTATCTTTTTTTTCAAATAACCGGAGTATATCTCCACAACACGACATATTTGTTTTTCTTTTTTTCAAATAACCGGAGTATTTCTCAACAACACCACGTATTTGTTTATCTTTTATTCAAATAACGGGAGTATATCTCCACAACACGACATATTTGTTTATCTTTTTTTCAAATAACGGGAGAAAATCTCCACAACACCACGTATTTGTTTATCTTTTTTCAAATAACGGGTGTTTATCTCCAGAACCCGACATATTTGTTCATCTTTTAAAAAAAAAAATAACCATAGTATATCTCCACAACAGCACGTATTTGTTTATCTTTTTTTCAAATAACCGGAGTATATCTCCACAACACGACATATTTGTTTTTCTTTTTTTCAAATAACCGGAGTATATCTCCACAACACCATGTATTTGTTTATCTTTTTTTCAAATTTCAGGAGTATATCTCCACAACACCACGTATTTGTTTATCTTTTTAAAAAAAATAACGGGAGTATATCTCCACAACACCACGTATTTGTTTGTCTTTTTAAAAAATAACGGGAGTATATCTCCACAATACCACAGATTTGTTTATCTTTTTTTTTTAAAAAATAACGGGAGTATATCTCCACAATACCACATATTTGTTTATCTTTTTTTCAAATAACCGGAGTATATCTCCACAACACGACATATTTGTTTTTCTTTTTTTCAAATAACCGGAGTATATCTCCACAACACCACGTATTTGTTTATCTTTTTTTCAAATAACGGGAGTATATCTCCACAACAGCACGTATTTGTTCGTCTGTTTTTTCAAATAACGGGAGTATATCTCCACAACACCATGTATTTGTTTTTCTTTTTAAAAAAATAACGGGAGTTTATCTCCACAACACCACAGATTTGTTCATCTTTTAAAAAAAAAATAACCAGAATATATCTCCACAACACTACGTATTTGTTTATCTTTTTTTCAAATAACCAGAGTATATCTCCACAACACGACATACTTGTTTATCTTTTTTTCAAATAACCGGAGTATTTCTCAACAACACCACGTATTTGTTTATCTTTTTTTTCAAATTTCTGGAGTATATATCCACAACAACACGTATTTGTTTATCTTTTTTTCAAATGACGGGAGTATATCTCCACAACATGACATATTTGTTTATCTTTTTTTCAAATAACTTGAGGACATCTCCACAATACCACATATTTGTTTATCTTTTTTTCAAATAACTGGAGTATATCTCCACAACACGACATATTTGTTTTTCTTTTTTTCAAATAACCGGAGTATATCTCCACAACACCACGTATTTGTTTATCTTTTTTTCAAATGACGGGAGTATATCTCCACAACATGACATATTTGTTTATCTTTTTTTCAAATAACCTGAGGACATCTCCACAATACCACATATTTGTTTATCTTTTTTTCAAATAACTGGAGTATATCTCCACAACACGACATATTTGTTTTTCTTTTTTTCAAATAACCAGAGTATATCTCCACAACACCACGTATTTGTTTATCTTTTTTTTCAAATTACGGGAGTATATCTCCACAACACGACATATTTGTTTATCTTTTTTTCAAATAACCGGAGTACATCTCCACAATACCACATATTTGTTTATCTATTTTCAAATAACCGGAGTATATCTCCACAACACCACGTATTTGTTTATCTTTTTTTCAAATAACGGGAGTATATCTCCACAACACCACGTATTTGTTTATCTTTTTTTCAAATAACGGGAGTATATCTCCACAACACCACGTATTTGTTTATCTTTTTTTCAAATAACCGGAGTATATCTCCACACCACCACGTATTTGTTTATCTTTTTTTCAAATAACGGGAGTATATCTCCACAACACCACAGATTTGTTTGTCTTTTTAAAAAAAAATAACCAGAGTATATCTCCACAACACCACGTATTTGTTTATCTTTTTTTCAAATAACCGGAGTATATCTCCACACCACCACGTATTTGTTTATCTTTTTTTCAAATAACGGGAGTATATCTCCACAACACCACGTATTTGTTTATCTTTTTTTCAAATAACGGGAGTATATCTCCACAACACCACGTATTTGTTTGTCTTTTTAAAAAAAAATAACCAGAGTATATCTCCACAACACCACAGATTTGTTTATCTTTTTAAAAAAAAATAACCAGAGTATATCTCCACAACACCACAGATTTGTTTGTCTTTTTAAAAAAATAACCAGAGTATATCTCCACAACACCACAGATTTGTTTATCTTTTTAAAAAAAATAACCAGAGTAAATCTCCACAACACCACGTATTTGTTTATCTTTTTTTCAAATGACGGGAGTATATCTCCACAACACGACATATTTGTTTATCTTTTTTTCAAATAACCTGCGGACATCTCCACAATACCACTTCTTTGTTTATCTTTTTTCAAATAACCGGAGTATATCTCCACAACACGACATATTTGTTTTTCTTTTTTTCAAATAACCGGAGTATATCTCCACAACAACACGTATTTGGTTATCTTTTTTTCAAATAACCGGAGTATATCTCCACAACACCACGTATTTGTTTATCTTTTTTTCAAATAACCGGAGTATATCTCCACAACACCACATATTTGTTCGTGTTTTTTTTTCAAATAACGGGAGTATATCTCCACAACACCATGTATTTGTTTTTCTTTTTAAAAAAAATAACGGGAGTATATCTCCACAACACCACGTATTTGTTTGTCTTTTTAAAAAATAACGGGAGTATATCTCCACAATACCACAGATTTGTTTATCTTTTTTTTAAAAAAATAACGGGAGTATATCTCCACAATACCACATATTTGTTTATCTTTTTTTCAAATAACCGGAGTATATCTCCACAACACGACATATTTGTTTTTCTTTTTTTCAAATAACCGGAGTATATCTCCACAACACCACGTATTTGTTCGTCTTTTTTTTCAAATAACGGGAGTATATCTCCACAACACCACGTATTTGTTTGTCTTTTTAAAAAAATAACAGGAGTATATCTCCACAACACCATGTATTTGTTTTTCTTTTTAAAAAAATAACGGGAGTTTATCTCCACAACACCACAGATTTGTTCATCTTTTAAAAAAAAAATAACCAGAATATATCTCCACAACACTACGTATTTGTTTATCTTTTTTTCAAATAACCAGAGTATATCTCCACAACACGACATACTTGTTTATCTTTTTTTCAAATAACCGGAGTATTTCTCAACAACACCACGTATTTGTTTATCTTTTTTTTCAAATTTCTGGAGTATATATCCACAACAACACGTATTTGTTTATCTTTTTTTCAAATGACGGGAGTATATCTCCACAACATGACATATTTGTTTATCTTTTTTTCAAATAACTTAAGGACATCTCCACAATACCACATATTTGTTTATCTTTTTTTCAAATAACTGGAGTATATCTCCACAACACGACATATTTGTTTTTCTTTTTTTCAAATAACCAGAGTATATCTCCACAACACCACGTATTTGTTTATCTTTTTTTTCAAATTACGGGAGTATATCTCCACAACATGACATATTTGTTTATCTTTTTTTCAAATAACCTGAGGACATCTCCACAATACCACATATTTGTTTATCTTTTTTTCAAATAACTGGAGTATATCTCCACAACACGACATATTTGTTTTTCTTTTTTTCAAATAACCAGAGTATATCTCCACAACACCACGTATTTGTTTATCTTTTTTTTCAAATTACGGGAGTATATCTCCACAACACGACATATTTGTTTATCTTTTTTTCAAATAACCGGAGTACATCTCCACAATACCACATATTTGTTTATCTATTTTCAAATAACCGGAGTATATCTCCACAACACCACGTATTTGTTTATCTTTTTTTCAAATAACGGAGTATATCTCCACAACACCACGTATTTGTTTATCTTTTTTTCAAATTTCTGGAGTATATCTCCACAACAACACGTATTTGTTCATCTTTTTTCAAATAACGGGAGTATATCTCCACAACACCACGTATTTGTTTATCTTATTTTCAAATAACGGGAGTATATCTCCACAACACCACGTATTTGTTTATCTTTTTTTCAAATAACGGGAGTATATCTCCACAACACCACAGATTTGTTTATCTTTTTAAAAAAAATAACCAGAGTATATCTCCACAACATGACATATTTGTGCATCTTTTTTTCAAATTTCTGGAGTATATCTCCACAGCACCACGTATTTGTTTATCTTTTTTTCAAATAAGGGGAGTATATCTCCACAACACCACATATTTGTTTATCTTTTTTTCAAATAACCGGAGTAGATCTCCACAACACGACATATTTGTTTTTCTTTTTTTCAAATAACCGGAGTATATCTCCACAACACCACGTATTTGTTTATCTTTTTTTCAAACAACGGGAGTATATCTCCACAACAGCACGTATTTGTTCGTCTTTTTTTTCAAATAACGGGAGTATATCTCCACAACACCATGTATTTGTTTTTCTTTTTAAAAAAATAATGGGAGTTTATCTCCACAACACCACAGATTTGTTCATCTTTGAAAAAAAAAATAACCAGAATATATCTCCACAACACTACGTATTTGTTTATCTTTTTTTCAAATAACCAGAGTATATCTCCACAACACGACATATTTGTTTATCTTTTTTTTCAAATTTCTGGAGTATATCTCCACAACAACACGTATTTGTTTATCTTTTTTTCAAATGACGGGAGTATATCTCCACAACACGACATATTTGTTTATCTTTTTTTCAAATAACCTGCGGACATCTCCACAATACCACATCTTTGTTTATCTTTTTTTCAAATAACCGGAGTATATCTCCACAACACGACATATTTGTTTTTCTTTTTTTCAAATAACCGGAGTATATCTCCACAACAACACGTATTTGGTTATCTTTTTTTCAAATAACCGGAGTATATCTCCACAACACCACGTATTTGTTTATCTTTTTTTCAAATAACCGGAGTATATCTCCACAACACCACATATTTGTTTATCTTTTTTTCAAATAACGGGAGTATATCTCCACAACACCACGTATTTGTTTTTCCTTTTAAATAATAACGGGAATATATCTCCACAACACCACAGATTTGTTTATCTTTTTTAAAAAAATAACCAGAGTATATCTCCACAACACCACGTATTTGTTTATCTTTTTTTTCAAATAACCGGAGTATATCTCCACAACACGACATATTTGTTTTTCTTTTTTTCAAATAACCGGAGTATTTCTCAACAACACCACGTATTTGTTTATCTTTTATTCAAATAACCGGAGTATATCTCCACAACACCACGTATTTGTTTTTCTTTTTTTCAAATAACCGGAGTATACCTCCACAATACCACATATTTGTTTATCTTTTTTTCAAATAACCGGAGTATATCTCCACAATACCACATATTTGTTGTTCTTATTTTCAAATAACCGGAGTATATCTCCTCAACACGACATATTTGTTTTTCTTTTTTTCAAATAACCGGAGGAGATCTCCACAACACCACGTATTTGTTTATCTTTTTTTCAAATAACCGGAGTATATCTCCACAACACCACAGATTTGTTTGTCTTTTTAAAAAAAATAACCAGAGTATATCTCCACAACACCATGTATTTGTTTATCTTTTTATTCAAATAAGGGGAGTATATCTCCACAACACCACGTATTTGTTTATCTTTTTTTCAAATAACGGGAGTATATCTCCACAACACGACATATTTGTTTATCTTTTTTTCAAATAACCGGAGTATATCTCCACAACACGACATATTTGTTTTTCTTTTTTTCAAATAACCGGAGTATATCTCCACAACACCACGTATATGTTTATCTTTTTTCAAATAACGGGAGTATATCTCCACAACACCACGTATTTGTTTATCTTTTTTCAAATAACGGGTGTATATCTCCACAACCCGACATATTTGTTCATCTTTTAAAAAAAAAATAACCAGAGTATATCTCCACAACAGCACGTATTTGTTAATCTTTTTTTCAAATAACCGGAGGAGATCTCCACAACACGACATATTTGTTTATCTTTTTTTCAAATAACGGGAGTATATCTCCACAACACCACGTATTTGTTTATCTTTTTTTCAAATAACGGGAGTATATCTCCACAACACCACGTATTTGTTTATCTTTTTTTCAAATAACGGGAGTATATCTCCACAACACCACAGATTTGTTTGTCTTTTTAAAAAAAAATAACCAGAGTATATCTCCACAACACCACGTATTTGTTTATCTTTTTTCAAATAACCAGAGTATATCTCCACAACACCACATATTTGTTTATCTTTTTTTCAAATAACCGGAATAGATCTCCACAACACGACATATTTGTTTATCTTTTTTTTCAAATAACCAGAGTATATCTCCACAACACCACGTATTTGTTTCTCTTTTTTTCAAATAACCAGAGTATATCTCCACAACACCACGTATTTGTTTCTCTTTTTTTCAAATAACGGGAGTATATCTCCACAACACGACATATTTGTGCATCTTTTTTTCAAATTTCTGGAGTATATCTCCACAACACCACGTATTTGTTTATCTTTTTTTCAAATAACGGGAGTATATCTCCACAACACCACGTATTTGTTTATCTTTTTTTCAAATAACGGGAGTATATCTCCACAACACCACGTATTTGTTTATCTTTTTTTCAAATAACCGGAGTATATCTCCACACCACCACGTATTTGTTTATCTTTTTTTCAAATAACGGGAGTATATCTCCACAACACCACAGATTTGTTTATCTTTTTAAAAAAAATAACCAGAGTATATCTCCACAACATGACATATTTGTGCATCTTTTTTTCAAATTTCTGGAGTATATCTCCACAGCACCACGTATTTGTTTATCTTTTTTTCAAATAAGGGGAGTATATCTCCACAATACCACATATTTGTTTATCTTTTTTTCAAATAACCGGAGTAGATCTCCACAACACGACATATTTGTTTTTCTTTTTTTCAAATAACCGGAGTATATCTCCACAACACCACGTATTTGTTTATCTTTTTTTCAAACTACGGGAGTATATCTCCACAACAGCACATATTTGTTCGTCTTTTTTTTCAAATAACGGGAGTATATCTCCACAACACCATGTATTTGTTTTTCTTTTTAAAAAAATAACGGGAGTTTATCTCCACAACACCACAGATTTGTTCATCTTTGAAAAAAAAAATAACCAGAATATATCTCCACAACACTACGTATTTGTTTATCTTTTTTTCAAATAACCAGAGTATATCTCCACAACACGACATATTTGTTTATCTTTTTTTTCAAATTTCTGGAGTATATCTCCACAACAACACGTATTTGTTTATCTTTTTTTCAAATGACGGGAGTATATCTCCACAACACGACATATTTGTTTATCTTTTTTTCAAATAACCTGCGGACATCTCCACAATACCACATCTTTGTTTATCTTTTTTTCAAATAACCGGAGTATATCTCCACAACACGACATATTTGTTTTTCTTTTTTTCAAATAACCGGAGTATATCTCCACAACACCACATATTTGTTCGTGTTTTTTTTTCAAATAACGGGAGTATATCTCCACAACACCATGTATTTGTTTTTCTTTTTAAAAAAAATAATGGGAGTTTATCTCCACAACACCACAGATTTGTTCATCTTTTTTGAAAAAAATAACCAGAATATATCTCCACAACACCACGTATTTGTTTGTCTTTTTAAAAAAATAACAGGAGTATATCTCCACAACACCACGTATTTGTTCGTGTTTTTTTTTCAAATTACCGGAGTATATCTCCACAACACCACGTATTTGTTTATCTTTTTTTCAAATTTCGGGAGTATATCTCCACAACACCACGTATTTGTTTTTCTTTTTTTCAAATAACGGGAGTATATCTCCACAACACCACGTATTTGTTTGTCTTTTTAAAAAAATAACAGGAGTATATCTCCACAACACCACGTATTTGTTTGTCTTTTTAAAAAAATAACGGGAGTATATCTCCACAATACCACATATTTGTTCATCTTTTTTTCAAATAACCGGAGTATATCTCCACAACACGACATATTTGTTTTTCTTTTTTTCAAATAACCGGAGTAGATCTCCACAACACCATGTATTTGTTTTTCTTTTTAAAAAAATAATGGGAGTTTATCTCCACAACATCACAGATTTGTTCATCTTTTAAAAACAAAATAACCAGAGTATATCTCCACAACACCACGTATTTGTTTATCTTTTTTTCAAATAACCGGAGTATATCTCCACACCACCACGTATTTGTTTATCTTTTTTTCAAATAACGGGAGTATATCTCCACAACACCACAGATTTGTTTGTCTTTTTAAAAAAATAACCAGAGTATATCTCCACAACACCACGTATATGTTTATCTTTTTTTTCAAATAACCAGAGTATATCTCCACAACACCACGTATTTGTTTCTCTTTTTTTCAAATAACGGGAGTATATCTCCACAACACGACATATTTGTGCATCTTTTTTTCAAATTTCTGGAGTATATCTCCACAACACTATGTATTTGTTTATCTTTTTTTCAAATAACGGGAGTATATCTCCACAACACCACGTATTTGTTTATCTTTTTTTCAAATAACGGGAGTATATCTCCACAACAGCACGTATTTGTTTATCTTTTTTTCAAATAACGGGAGTATATCTCCACAACACCACAAATTTGTTTATCTTTTTAAAAAAAATAACCAGAGTATATCTCCACAACATGACATATTTGTGCATCTTTTTTTCAAATTTCTGGAGTATATCTCCACAGCACCACGTATTTGTTTATCTTTTTTTCAAATAAGGGGAGTATATCTCCACAACACCACGTATTTGTTTATCTTTTTTTCAAATAACCGGAGTAGATCTCCACAACACGACATATTTGTTTTTCTTTTTTTCAAATAACCGGAGTATATCTCCACAACACCACGTATTTGTTTATCTTTGTTTCAAACAACGGGAGTATATCTCCACAACAGCACGTATTTGTTCGTCTTTTTTTTCAAATAACGGGAGTATATCTCCACAACACCATGTATTTGTTTTTCTTTTTGAAAAAATAATGGGAGTTTATCTCCACAACACCACAGATTTGTTCATCTTTGAAAAAAAAAATAACCAGAATATATCTCCACAACACTACGTATTTGTTTATCTTTTTTTCAAATAACCAGAGTATATCTCCACAACACGACATATTTGTTTATCTTTTTTTCAAATTTCTGGAGTATATCTCCACAACAACACGTATTTGTTTATCTTTTTTTCAAATGACGGGAGTATATCTCCACAACACGACATATTTGTTTATCTTTTTTTCAAATAACCTGCGGACATCTCCACAATACCACTTCTTTGTTTATCTTTTTTCAAATAACCGGAGTATATCTCCACAACACGACATATTTGTTTTTCTTTTTTTCAAATAACCGGAGTATATCTCCACAACAACACATATTTGGTTATCTTTTTTTCAAATAACCGGAGTATATCTCCACAACACCACGTATTTGTTTATCTTTTTTTCAAATAACCGGAGTATATCTCCACAACACCACATATTTGTTTATCTTTTTTTCAAATAACGGGAGTATATCTCCACAACACCACGTATTTGTTTTTCCTTTTAAATAATAACGGGAATATATCTCCACAACACCACAGATTTGTTTATCTTTTTTAAAAAAATAACCAGAGTATATCTCCACAACACCACGTATTTGTTTATCTTTTTTTTCAAATAACCGGAGTATATCTCCACAACACGACATATTTGTTTTTCTTTTTTTCAAATAACCGGAGTATTTCTCAACAACACCACGTATTTGTTTATCTTTTATTCAAATAACGGGAGTATATCTCCACAACACGACATATTTGTTTATCTTTTTTTCAAATAACGGGAGAAAATCTCCACAACACCACGTATTTGTTTATCTTTTTTCAAATAACGGGTGTTTATCTCCAGAACCCGACATATTTGTTCATCTTTTAAAAAAAAAAATAACCATAGTATATCTCCACAACACCACGTATTTGTTTATCTTTTTTTCAAATAACCGGAGTATATCTCCACAACACGACATATTTGTTTTTCTTTTTTTCAAATAACCGGAGTATATCTCCACAACACCATGTATTTGTTTATCTTTTTTTCAAATTTCAGGAGTATATCTCCACAACACCACGTATTTGTTTATCTTTTTAAAAAAAATAACGGGAGTATATCTCCACAACACCACGTATTTGTTTGTCTTTTTAAAAAATAACGGGAGTATATCTCCACAATACCACAGATTTGTTTATCTTTTTTTTTAAAAAAAATAACGGGAGTATATCTCCACAATACCACATATTTGTTTATCTTTTTTCAAATAACCGGAGTATATCTCCACAACACGACATATTTGTTTTTCTTTTTTTTAAATAACCGGAGTATATCTCCACAACACCACGTATTTGTTTATCTTTTTTTCAAATAACGGGAGTATATCTCCACAACACCACGTATTTTTTTCGTCTTTTTTTTTCAAATAACGGGAGTATATCTCCACAACACCATGTATTTGTTTTTCTTTTTAAAAAAAATAACGGGAGTTTATCTCCACAACACCACAGATTTGTTCATCTTTTCAAAAAAAAAATAACCAGAATATATCTCCACAACACGACGTATTTGTTTATCTTTTTTTCAAATAACCAGAGTATATCTCCACAACACCATGTATTTGTTTTTCTTTTTAAAAAAATAACGGGAGTTTATCTCCACAACACCACAGATTTGTTCATCTTTGAAAAAAAAAATAACCAGAATATATCTCCACAACACTACGTATTTGTTTATCTTTTTTTCAAATAACCAGAGTATATCTCCACAACACGACATATTTGTTTATCTTTTTTTTCAAATTTCTGGAGTATATCTCCACAACAACACGTATTTGTTTATCTTTTTTTCAAATGACGGGAGTATATCTCCACAACACGACATATTTGTTTATCTTTTTTTCAAATAACCTGCGGACATCTCCACAATACCACATCTTTGTTTATCTTTTTTTCAAATAACCGGAGTATATCTCCACAACACCACGTATTTGTTTATCTTTTTTTCAAATAACCGGAGTATATCTCCACAACACCACATATTTGTTCGTGTTTTTTTTTTCAAATAACGGGAGTATATCTCCACAACACCATGTATTTGTTTTTCTTTTTAAAAAAATAATGGGAGTTTATCTCCACAACACCACAGATTTGTTCATCTTTTTTGAAAAAAATAACCAGAATATATCTCCACAACACGACGTATTTGTTTTTCTTTTTTTCAAATAACGGGAGTATATCTCCACAACATCACGTATTTGTTTATCTTTTTTTCAAATAACCGGAGTATATCTCCACAACACCACGTATTTGTTTATCTTTTTTTCAAATAACCGGAGTATATCTCCACAACACCACGTATTTGTTTATCTTTTTTTTCAAATAACCAGAGTATATCTCCACAACACCACGTATTTGTTTCTCCTTTTTTTCAAATAACGGGAGTATATCTCCACAACACGACATATTTGTGCATCTTTTTTTCAAATTACCGGAGTTTATCTCCACAATACCACATATTTGTTTATCTTTTTTTCAAATAACCGGAGTATATCTCCACAACACGACTGATTTGTTTATCTTTTTATTCAAATAAGGGGAGTATATCTCCACAACACCACGTATTTGTTTATCTTTTTTTCAAATAACGGGAGTATATCTCCACAACACCACGTATTTGTTTTTCCTTTTAAAAAATAACGGGAATATATCTCCACAACACCACAGATTTGTTTACCTTAAAAAAAATAACCGGAGTATATCTCCACAACACCACGTATTTGTTTATCTTTTTTCAAATATCGGGAGTATATCTCCACAACACGACATATTTGTTTTTCTTTTTTTCAAATAACCGGAGTATTTCTCCACAACACCACGTATTTGTTTATCTTTTTTTTCAAATAAAATCTCCACAGATATCTCCACATATTTGTTTATCTTTTTTCAAATAACCAGAGTATATCTCCACAACACGACATATTTGTTTATCTTTTTTTCAAATTTCTGGAGTATATCTCCACAACAACACGTATTTGTTCATCTTTTTTCAAATAACGGGAGTATATCTCCACAACACGACATATTTGTTTATCTTTTTTTCAAATAACCTGAGGACATCTCCACAATACCACATCTTTGTTTATCTTTTTTTCAAATAACCGGAGTATATCTCCACAACACGACATATTTGTTTTTCTTTTTTTCAAATAACCGGAGTATATCTCCACAACACCACGTATTTGTTTATCTTTTTTTCAAATAACCGGAGTATATCTCCACAACACCACGTATTTGTTTTTCTTTTTTTCAAATAACCGGAGTATATCTCCACAACACCACATATTTGTTCGTCTTTTTTTTTCAAATAACGGGAGTATATCTCCACAACACCATGTATTTGTTTTTCTTTTTAAAAAAATAATGGGAGTGTATCTCCACAACACCACAGATTTGTTCATCTTTTTTTAAAAAAATAACCAGAATATATCTCCAGAACACTACGTATTTGTTTATCTTTTTTTCAAATAACCAGAGTATATCTCCACAACACGACATACTTGTTTATCTTTTTTTCAAATTTCTGGAGTGTATCTCCACAACAACACGTATTTGTTTTTCCTTTTAAAAAATAACGGGAATATATCTCCACAACACCACAGATTTGTTTTTCTTTTTAAAAAAAATAACCAGAGTATATCTCCACACCACCACGTATTTGTTTATCTTTTTTTCAAATAACCGGAGAAAATCTCCACAACACCACGTATTTGTTTATCTTTTTTTCAAATAACGGGAGGAAATCTCCACAACACCACGTATTTGTTTATCTTTTTTTCAAATAACGGTTGTATATCTCCACAACACCACATATTTGTTTATCTTTTTTTCAAATAACGGGAGTATATCTCCACAACATGACATATTTGTTTATCTTTTTTTCAAATAACCAGAGTATATCTCCACAACACCACGTATTTGTTTATCTTTTTTTCAAATAACCAGAGTATATCTCCACAACACCACGTATTTGTTTATCTTTTTTTCAAATAACCGGAGTATATCTCCACAATACCACATATTTGTTTATCTTTTTTTCAAATAACCGGAGTATATCTCCACAATACCACATATTTGTTTTTCTTATTTTCAAATAACCGGAGTATATCTCCTCAACACGACATATTTGTTTTTCTTTTTTTCAAATAACCGGAGTATATCTCCACAACACCACGTATTTGTTTATCTTTTTTTTCAAATAAGGGGAGTATATCTCCACAACACGACATATTTTTTTTCTTTTTTTCAAATAACGGGAGTATATCTCCACAACACCACGTATTTGTTTATCTTTTTTCAAATAACCGGAGTATATCTCCACAACACCAGGTATTTGTTTATCTTTTTTCAAATATCGGGAGTATATCTCCACAACACGACATATTTTTTTTCTTTTTTTCAAATAACCGGAGTATATCTCCACAACACCACGTATTTGTTTATCTTTTTTTCAAATAACCGGAGTATATCTCCACAACACCACGTATTTGTTTATCTTTTTTTCAAATAACCGGAGTATATCTCCACAACACCACATATTTGTTTATCTTTTTTTCAAATAACGGGAGTATATCTCCACAACACCACGTATTTGTTTATCCTTTTCAAATAACCAATATCTAACGAGATATATCTCCACAACACCACGTATTTGTTTGTCTTTTTAAAAAAATAACGGGAGTATATCTCCACAACACCACGTATTTGTTTATCTTTTTTTCAAATAACCGGAGTATATCTCCACAACACGACATATTTGTTTTTCTTTTTTTCAAATAACCGGAGTATATCTCCACAACACCACGTATTTGTTTATCTTTTTTTCAAATAACCGGAGTATATCTCCACAACACCACGTATTTGTTTATCTTTTTTTCAAATAACCAGAGTATATCTCCACAATACCACATATTTGTTTAACTTTTTTTCAAATAACCGGAGTATATCTCCACAATACCACAAATTTGTTTATCTTTTTTTCAAATAACCAGAGTATATCTCCACAATACCACGTATTTGTTTATCTTTTTTTCAAATAACCGGAGTATATCTCCACAACACCACGTATTTGTTTATCTTTTTTTCAAATTTCGGGAGTATATCTCCACAACACCACGTATTTGTTTTTCTTTTTTTCAAATAACGGGAGTATATCTCCACAACACCACGTATTTGTTTGTCTTTTTAAAAAAATAACAGGAGTATATCTCCACAACACCACGTATTTGTTTGTCTTTTTCAAATAACCGGAGTATATCTCCACAATACCACAGTATTTGTTTATCTTTTTTAAAAAAAATAACGAGTATATCTCCACAATACACCATATTTGTTTATCTTTTTTCAAATAACGGGAGTATATCTCCACAACACCACGTATTTGTTTATCTTTTTTCAAATAACCGGAGTATATCTCCACAACACCAGGTATTTGTTTATCTTTTTTCAAATAACCGGAGTATATCTCCACAAACACGTATTTGTTTATCTTTTTAACGGAGTATATCTCCACAACACCACGTATTTGTTTCTTTTTTTCAAATAACGGGAGTATATCTCCACAACACCACGTATTTGTTTATTTTTTTTTTCAAATAACGGGAGTATATCTCCACAACACCACAGATTTGTTCATCTTTTTAAAAAAAAATAACCAGAATATATCTCCATAACACCACGTATTTGTTTATCTTTTTTTCAAATAACCGGAGTGTATCTCCACAATACCACATATTTGTTTATTTTTTTTCAAATAACCGGAGTATATCTCCACAATACCACATATTTGTTTATCTTTTTTTCAAATAACCGGAGTATGTCTCCACAATACCATGTATTTGTTTATCTTTTTTTCAAATAACCGGAGTATATCTCCACAACACGACATATTTGTTTGTCTTTTTTTCAAATAACCGGAGTATATCTCCACAACACGACATATTTGTTTGTCTTTTTTCAAATAACGGGAGTATATCTCCACAACACCACATGTTAGTTTATCTTTTTTTCAAATAACGAGAGTATATCTCCACAACACCACGTATTTGTTTGTCTTTTTTTCAAATAACCGGAGAATATCTCCACAACACCACGTATTTGTTTATCTTTTTTTCAAATAACCGGAGTATATCTCCACAACACCACGTATTTGTTTATCTTTTTTTCAAATGACGGGAGTATATCTCCACAACATGACATATTTGTTTATCTTTTTTTCAAATAACCTGAGTATATCTCCACACCACCACGTATTTGTTTATCTTTTTTTCAAATAAGAGGAGTATATCTCCACAACACCACGTATTTGTTTATCTTTTTATTCAAATAAGGGGAGTATATCTCCACAACACCACGTATTTGTTTATCTTTTTTTCAAATAACGGGAGTATATCTCCACAACACCACGTATTTGTTTTTCCTTTTAAAAAATAACGGGAATATATCTCCACAACACCACAGATTTGTTTACCTTTTTAAAAAAAATAACCAGAGTATATCTCCACAACACCACGTATTTGTTTATCTTTTTTCACATAACCGGAGTATATCTCCACAACACGACATATTTGTTTTTCTTTTTTTCAAATAACCGGAGTATTTCTCAACAACACCACGTATTTGTTTATCTTTTTTTTCAAATAACCGGAGTATATCTCCACAATACCACATATTTGTTTATCTTTTTTTCAAATAACCAGAGTATATCTCCACAACACGACATATTTGTTTATCTTTTTTTCAAATTTCTGGAGTATATCTCCACAACAACACGTATTTGTTCATCTTTTTTTCAAATGACGGGAGTATATCTCCACAACACGACATATTTGTTTATCTTTTTTTCAAATAACCTGAGGACATCTCCACAATACCACATCTTTGTTTATCTTTTTTTCAAATAACCGGAGTATATCTCCACAACACGACATATTTGTTTTTCTTTTTTTCAAATAACCGGAGTATATCTCCACAACACCACGTATTTGTTTATCTTTTTTTCAAATAACCGGAGTATATCTCCACAACACCACGTATTTGTTTTTCTTTTTTTCAAATAACCGGAGTATATCTCCACAACACCACATATTTGTTCGTCTTTTTTTTTCAAATAACGGGAGTATATCTCCACAACACCATGTATTTGTTTTTCTTTTTAAAAAAATAATGGGAGTGTATCTCCACAACACCACAGATTTGTTCATCTTTTTTTAAAAAAATAACCAGAATATATCTCCAGAACACTACGTATTTGTTTATCTTTTTTTCAAATAACCAGAGTATATCTCCACAACACGACATACTTGTTTATCTTTTTTTCAAATTTCTGGAGTGTATCTCCACAACAACACGTATTTGTTTTTCCTTTTAAAAAATAACGGGAATATATCTCCACAACACCACAGATTTGTTTATCTTTTTTTCAAATAACCAGAGTATATCTCCACACCACCACGTATTTGTTTATCTTTTTTTCAAATAACCGGAGAAAATCTCCACAACACCACGTATTTGTTTATCTTTTTTTCAAATAACGGGAGGAAATCTCCACAACACCACGTATTTGTTTATCGTTTTTTCAAATAACGGTTGTATATCTCCACAACACCACATATTTGTTTATCTTTTTTTCAAATAACGGGAGTATATCTCCACAACATGACATATTTGTTAATCTTTAAAAAAAAAAAATAACCAGAGTATATCTCCACAACACCACGTATTTGTTTATCTTTTTTTCAAATAACCAGAGTATATCTCCACAACACCACGTATTTGTTTATCTTTTTTTCAAATAACCGGAGTATATCTCCACAATACCACATATTTGTTTATCTTTTTTTCAATTAACCAGAGTATATCTCCACAATACCACATATTTGTTTAACTTTTTTTCAAATAACCGGAGTATATCTCCACAACACGACATATTTGTTTTTCTTTTTTTCAAATAACCGGAGTATATCTCCACAACACCACGTATTTGTTTATCTTTTTTTCAAATAACCGGAGTATATCTCCACAACACCACGTATTTGTTTATCTTTTTTTCAAATAACGGGAGTATATCTCCACAACACCAAGTATTTGTTTGTCTTTTTAAAAAATAACGGGAGTATATCTCCACAACACCAGGTATTTGTTTATCTTTTTTCAAATATCGGGAGTATATCTCCACAACACGACATATTTTTTTTCTTTTTTTCAAATAACGGGAGTATATCTCCACAACATGACATATTTGTTTATCTTTTTTTCAAATAACCTGAGTATATCTCCACAACACCACGTATTTGTTTATCTTTTTTTCAAATAACCGGAGTATATCTCCACAACACCACATATTTGTTTATCTTTTTTTCAAATAACGGGAGTATATCTCCACAACACCACGTATTTGTTTTTCCTTTTAAATAATAACGGAAATATATCTCCACAACACCACAGATTTGTTTATCTTTTTAAAAAAAATAACCAGAGTAGATCTCCACAACACCACGTATTTGTTTATCTTTTTTTCAAATAACCGGAGTATATCTCCACAACACGACATATTTGTTTTTCTTTTTTTCAAATAACCGGAGTATATCTCCACAACACCACGTATATGTTTATCTTTTTTCAAATAACGGGAGTATATCTCCACAACACCACGTATTTGTTTATATTTTTTCAAATAACGGGTGTATATCTCCACAACCCGACATATTTGTTCATCTTTTAAAAAAAAAATAACCAGAGTATATCTCCACAACAGCACGTATTTGTTAATCTTTTTTTCAAATAACCGGAGGAGATCTCCACAACACGACATATTTGTTTATCTTTTTTTCAAATAACGGGAGAAAATCTCCACAACGCCACGTATTTGTTTATCTTTTTTCAAATAACGGGAGTATATCTCCACAACACCACGTATTTGTTTATCTTTTTTTCAAATAACGGGAGAAAATCTCCACAACACCACGTATTTGTTTATCTTTTTTCAAATAACGGGTGTATATCTCCACAACCCGACATATTTGTTCATCTTTTAAAAAAAAAAAAATAACCATAGTATATCTCCACAACAGCACGTATTTGTTTATCTTTTTTCAAATAACCAGAGTATATCTCCACAACACCACATATTTGTTTATCTTTTTTTCAAATAACCGGAATAGATCTCCACAACACGACATATTTGTTTATCTTTTTTTCAAATAACCGGAGGAGATCTCCACAACACGACATATTTGTTTATCTTTTTTTCAAATAACGGGAGAAAATCTCCACAACGCCAGGTATTTGTTTATCTTTTTTTCAAATAACCGGAGTATATCTCCACAACACGACATATTTGTTTTTCTTTTTTTCAAATAACCAGAGTATATCTCCACAACACCACGTTTTTGTTTATCTTTTTTTCAAATAACGGGAGTATATCTCCACAACACCACGTATTTGTTTATCTTTTTTTCAAATAACGGGAGTATATCTCCACAACACCACGTATTTGTTTATCTTTTTTTCAAATAACCGGAGTATATCTCCACACCACCACGTATTTGTTTATCTTTTTTTCAAATAACGGGAGTATATCTCCACAACACCACAGATTTGTTTATCTTTTTAAAAAAAATAACCAGAGTATATCTCCACAACATGACATATTTGTGCATCTTTTTTTCAAATTTCTGGAGTATATCTCCACAGCACCACGTATTTGTTTATCTTTTTTTCAAATAAGGGGAGTATATCTCCACAATACCACATATTTGTTTATCTTTTTTTCAAATAACCGGAGTAGATCTCCACAACACGACATATTTGTTTTTCTTTTTTTCAAATAACCGGAGTATATCTCCACAACACCACGTATTTGTTTATCTTTTTTTCAAACTACGGGAGTATATCTCCACAACAGCACATATTTGTTCGTCTTTTTTTTCAAATAACGGGAGTATATCTCCACAACACCATGTATTTGTTTTTCTTTTTAAAAAAATAACGGGAGTTTATCTCCACAACACCACAGATTTGTTCATCTTTGAAAAAAAAAATAACCAGAATATATCTCCACAACACGACGTATTTGTTTATCTTTTTTTCAAATAACCAGAGTATATCTCCACAACACCATGTATTTGTTTTTCTTTTTAAAAAAATAACGGGAGTTTATCTCCACAACACCACAGATTTGTTCATCTTTGAAAAAAAAAATAACCAGAATATATCTCCACAACACTACGTATTTGTTTATCTTTTTTTCAAATAACCAGAGTATATCTCCACAACACGACATATTTGTTTATCTTTTTTTTCAAATTTCTGGAGTATATCTCCACAACAACACGTATTTGTTTATCTTTTTTTCAAATGACGGGAGTATATCTCCACAACACGACATATTTGTTTATCTTTTTTTCAAATAACCTGCGGACATCTCCACAATACCACATCTTTGTTTATCTTTTTTTCAAATAACCGGAGTATATCTCCACAACACCACGTATTTGTTTATCTTTTTTTCAAATAACCGGAGTATATCTCCACAACACCACATATTTGTTCGTGTTTTTTTTTCAAATAACGGGAGTATATCTCCACAACACCATGTATTTGTTTTTCTTTTTAAAAAAAATAACGGGAGTTTATCTCCACAACACCACAGATTTGTTCATCTTTGAAAAAAAAAATAACCAGAATATATCTCCACAACACTACGTATTTGTTTATCTTTTTTTCAAATAACCAGAGTATATCTCCACAACACGACATATTTGTTTATCTTTTTTTTCAAATTTCTGGAGTATATCTCCACAACAACACGTATTTGTTTATCTTTTTTTCAAATGACGGGAGTATATCTCCACAACACGACATATTTGTTTATCTTTTTTTCAAATAACCTGCGGACATCTCCACAATACCACATCTTTGTTTATCTTTTTTTCAAATAACCGGAGTATATCTCCACAACACGACATATTTGTTTTTCTTTTTTTCAAATAACCGGAGTATATCTCCACAACACCACATATTTGTTCGTGTTTTTTTTTCAAATAACGGGAGTATATCTCCACAACACCATGTATTTGTTTTTCTTTTTAAAAAAAATAATGGGAGTTTATCTCCACAACACCACAGATTTGTTCATCTTTTTTGAAAAAAATAACCAGAATATATCTCCACAACACGACTTATTTGTTTTTCTTTTTTTCAAATAACCGGAGTATATCTCCACAACACCACGTATTTGTTTATCTTTTTTTCAAATTTCAGGAGTATATCTCCACAACACCACATATTTGTTTGTCTTTTTAAAAAAAATAACGGGAGTATATCTCCACAACACCAAGTATTTGTTTATCTTTTTTTCAAATAATGGGAGTATATCTCCACAACACCACGTATTTGTTTGTCTTTTTAAAAAAAATAACGGGAGTATATCTCCACAACACCACGTATTTGTTTGTCTTTTTAAAAAAAATAACGGGAGTATATCTCCACAACACCACGTATTTGTTTGTCTTTTTAAAAAAAATAACGGGAGTATATCTCCACAACACCACGTATTTGTTTATCTTTTTTTCAAATAACGGGAGTATATCTCCACAACACGACATATTTGTTTATCTTTTTTTAAAATAACGGGAGTATATCTCCACAACACCATGTATTTGTTTTTCTTTTTAAAAAAATAATGGGAGTTTATCTCCACAACATCACAGATTTGTTCATCTTTTAAAAACAAAATAACCAGAGTATATCTCCACAACACCACGTATTTGTTTATCTTTTTTTCAAATAACCGGAGTATATCTCCACACCACCACGTATTTGTTTATCTTTTTTTCAAATAACGGGAGTATATCTCCACAACACCACAGATTTGTTTGTCTTTTTAAAAAAAATAACCAGAGTATATCTCCACAACACCACGTATATGTTTATCTTTTTTTTCAAATAACCAGAGTATATCTCCACAACACCACGTATTTGTTTCTCTTTTTTTCAAACAACGGGAGTATATCTCCACAACACGACATATTTGTGCATCTTTTTTTCAAATTTCTGGAGTATATCTCCACAACACTATGTATTTGTTTATCTTTTTTTCAAATAACGGGAGTATATCTCCACAACACCACGTATTTGTTTATCTTTTTTTCAAATAACGGGAGTATATCTCCACAACAGCACGTATTTGTTTATCTTTTTTTCAAATAACGGGAGTATATCTCCACAACACCACAAATTTGTTTATCTTTTTAAAAAAAATAACCAGAGTATATCTCCACAACATAACCACGTATGGCGTTGTTTATCGGAGGCTTGGGTTTCAAATAACGCTTGAGGTATATCTGGGCAGGTGCAACAGCCTGGAATCATGGCGAAACCCAAATCCTGATCCCTGTGTCAAATAAGAGGCGATATCTCCACAAGGGCACCACGTATTTGTTTATCTTTTTTTCATAACGGATGAATAACGGGAGCAGCCGAAAGATGAACAACAACACAACATCTCCACAACATGACATATTTGTGCATCTTTTTTTCAAATTTCTGGAGTATATCTCCACAGCACCACGTATTTGTTTATCTTTTTTTCAAATAAGGGGAGTATATCTCCACAACACCACATATTTGTTTATCTTTTTTTCAAATAACCGGAGTAGATCTCCACAACACGACATATTTGTTTTTCTTTTTTTCAAATAACCGGAGTATATCTCCACAACACCACGTATTTGTTTATCTTTTTTTCAAACTACGGGAGTATATCTCCACAACAGCACGTATTTGTTCGTCTTTTACTTCAAATAACGGGAGTATATCTCCACAACACCATGTATTTGTTATTCTTTTTAAAAAAATAACGGGAGTTTATCTCCACAACACCACAGATTTGTTCATCTTTGAAAAAAAAAATAACCAGAATATATCTCCACAACACTACGTATTTGTTTATCTTTTTTTCAAATAACCAGAGTATATCTCCACAACACGACATATTTGTTTATCTTTTTTTCAAATTTCTGGAGTATATCTCCACAACAACACGTATTTGTTTATCTTTTTTTCAAATGACGGGAGTATATCTCCACAACACGACATATTTGTTTATCTTTTTTTCAAATAACCTGCGGACATCTCCACAATACCACTTCTTTGTTTATCTTTTTTCAAATAACCGGAGTATATCTCCACAACACGACATATTTGTTTTTCTTTTTTTCAAATAACCGGAGTATATCTCCACAACAACACATATTTGGTTATCTTTTTTTCAAATAACCGGAGTATATCTCCACAACACCACGTATTTGTTTATCTTTTTTTCAAATAACCGGAGTATATCTCCACAACACCACATATTTGTTTATCTTTTTTTCAAATAACGGGAGTATATCTCCACAACACCACGTATTTGTTTTTCCTTTTAAATAATAACGGGAATATATCTCCACAACACCACAGATTTGTTTATCTTTTTTAAAAAAATAACCAGAGTATATCTCCACAACACCACGTATTTGTTTATCTTTTTTTTCAAATAACCGGAGTATATCTCCACAACACGACATATTTGTTTTTCTTTTTTTCAAATAACCGGAGTATTTCTCAACAACACCACGTATTTGTTTATCTTTTATTCAAATAACGGGAGTATATCTCCACAACACGACATATTTGTTTATCTTTTTTTCAAATAACGGGAGAAAATCTCCACAACACCACGTATTTGTTTATCTTTTTTCAAATAACGGGTGTTTATCTCCAGAACCCGACATATTTGTTCATCTTTTAAAAAAAAAAATAACCATAGTATATCTCCACAACAGCACGTATTTGTTTATCTTTTTTTCAAATAACCGGAGTATATCTCCACAACACGACATATTTGTTTTTCTTTTTTTCAAATAACCGGAGTATATCTCCACAACACCATGTATTTGTTTATCTTTTTTTCAAATTTCAGGAGTATATCTCCACAACACCACGTATTTGTTTATCTTTTTTTCAAATAATGGGAGTATATCTCCACAACACCACGTATTTGTTTGTCTTTTTAAAAAATAACGGGAGTATATCTCCACAATACCACAGATTTGTTTATCTTTTTTTAAAAAAAATAACGGGAGTATATCTCCACAATACCACATATTTGTTTATCTTTTTTCAAATAACCGGAGTATATCTCCACAACACGACATATTTGTTTTTCTTTTTTTTAAATAACCGGAGTATATCTCCACAACACCACGTATTTGTTTATCTTTTTTTCAAATAACGGGAGTATATCTCCACAACACCACGTATTTTTTCGTCTTTTTTTTTCAAATAACGGGAGTATATCTCCACAACACCATGTATTTGTTTTTCTTTTTAAAAAAATAACGGGAGTTTATCTCCACAACACCACAGATTTGTTCATCTTTTCAAAAAAAAAATAACCAGAATATATCTCCACAACACGACGTATTTGTTTATCTTTTTTTCAAATAACCAGAGTATATCTCCACAACACCATGTATTTGTTTTTCTTTTTAAAAAAATAACGGGAGTTTATCTCCACAACACCACAGATTTGTTCATCTTTGAAAAAAAAAATAACCAGAATATATCTCCACAACACTACGTATTTGTTTATCTTTTTTTCAAATAACCAGAGTATATCTCCACAACACGACATATTTGTTTATCTTTTTTTTCAAATTTCTGGAGTATATCTCCACAACAACACGTATTTGTTTATCTTTTTTTCAAATGACGGGAGTATATCTCCACAACACGACATATTTGTTTATCTTTTTTTCAAATAACCTGCGGACATCTCCACAATACCACATCTTTGTTTATCTTTTTTTCAAATAACCGGAGTATATCTCCACAACACCACGTATTTGTTTATCTTTTTTTCAAATAACCGGAGTATATCTCCACAACACCACATATTTGTTCGTGTTTTTTTTTCAAATAACGGGAGTATATCTCCACAACACCATGTATTTGTTTTTCTTTTTGAAAAAATAACGGGAGTTTATCTCCACAACACCACAGATTTGTTCATCTTTGAAAAAAAAAATAACCAGAATATATCTCCACAACACTACGTATTTGTTTATCTTTTTTTCAAATAACCAGAGTATATCTCCACAACACGACATATTTGTTTATCTTTTTTTTCAAATTTCTGGAGTATATCTCCACAACAACACGTATTTGTTTATCTTTTTTTCAAATGACGGGAGTATATCTCCACAACACGACATATTTGTTTATCTTTTTTTCAAATAACCTGCGGACATCTCCACAATACCACATCTTTGTTTATCTTTTTTTCAAATAACCGGAGTATATCTCCACAACACCACGTATTTGTTTATCTTTTTTTCAAATAACCGGAGTATATCTCCACAACACCACATATTTGTTCGTGTTTTTTTTTTCAAATAACGGGAGTATATCTCCACAACACCATGTATTTGTTTTTCTTTTTAAAAAAAATAATGGGAGTTTATCTCCACAACACCACAGATTTGTTCATCTTTTTTGAAAAAAATAACCAGAATATATCTCCACAACACGACTTATTTGTTTTTCTTTTTTTCAAATAACCGGAGTATATCTCCACAACACCACGTATTTGTTTATCTTTTTTTCAAATTTCAGGAGTATATCTCCACAACACCACATATTTGTTTGTCTTTTTAAAAAAAATAACGGGAGTATATCTCCACAACACCAAGTATTTGTTTATCTTTTTTTCAAATAATGGGAGTATATCTCCACAACACCACGTATTTGTTTGTCTTTTTAAAAAAAATAACGGGAGTATATCTCCACAACACCACGTATTTGTTTGTCTTTTTAAAAAAAATAACGGGAGTATATCTCCACAACACCACGTATTTGTTTGTCTTTTTAAAAAAAATAACGGGAGTATATCTCCACAACACCACGTATTTGTTTATCTTTTTTTCAAATAACGGGAGTATATCTCCACAACACGACATATTTGTTTATCTTTTTTTAAAATAACGGGAGTATATCTCCACAACACCATGTATTTGTTTTTCTTTTTAAAAAAATAATGGGAGTTTATCTCCACAACATCACAGATTTGTTCATCTTTTAAAAACAAAATAACCAGAGTATATCTCCACAACACCACGTATTTGTTTATCTTTTTTTTCAAATAACCAGAGTATATCTCCACAACACCACGTATTTGTTTCTCTTTTTTTCAAATAACGGGAGTATATCTCCACAACACGACATATTTGTGCATCTTTTTTTCAAATTTCTGGAGTATATCTCCACAACACTACGTATTTGTTTATCTTTTTTTCAAATAACGGGAGTATATCTCCACAACACCACGTATTTGTTTATCTTTTTTTCAAATAACGGGAGTATATCTCCACAACACCACGTATTTGTTTATCTTTTTTTCAAATAACGGGAGTATATCTCCACAACACCACAAATTTGTTTATCTTTTTAAAAAAAATAACCAGAGTATATCTCCACAACATGACATATTTGTGCATCTTTTTTTCAAATTTCTGGAGTATATCTCCACAGCACCACGTATTTGTTTATCTTTTTTTCAAATAAGGGGAGTATATCTCCACAACACCACGTATTTGTTTATCTTTTTTTCAAATAACCGGAGTAGATCTCCACAACACGACATATTTGTTTTTCTTTTTTTCAAATAACCGGAGTATATCTCCACAACACCACGTATTTGTTTATCTTTTTTTCAAACAACGGGAGTATATCTCCACAACAGCACGTATTTGTTCGTCTTTTTTTTCAAATAACGGGAGTATATCTCCACAACACCATGTATTTGTTTTTCTTTTTAAAAAAATAACGGGAGTTTATCTCCACAACACCACAGATTTGTTCATCTTTGAAAAAAAAATAACCAGAATATATCTCCACAACACTACGTATTTGTTTATCTTTTTTTCAAATAACCAGAGTATATCTCCACAACACGACATATTTGTTTATCTTTTTTTCAAATTTCTGGAGTATATCTCCACAACAACACGTATTTGTTTATCTTTTTTTCAAATGACGGGAGTATATCTCCACAACACGACATATTTGTTTATCTTTTTTTCAAATAACCTGCGGACATCTCCACAATACCACTTCTTTGTTTATCTTTTTTCAAATAACCGGAGTATATCTCCACAACACGACATATTTGTTTTTCTTTTTTTCAAATAACCGGAGTATATCTCCACAACAACACGTATTTGGTTATCTTTTTTTCAAATAACCGGAGTATATCTCCACAACACCACGTATTTGTTTATCTTTTTTTCAAATAACCGGAGTATATCTCCACAACACCACATATTTGTTTATCTTTTTTTCAAATAACGGGAGTATATCTCCACAACACCACGTATTTGTTTTTCCTTTTAAATAATAACGGGAATATATCTCCACAACACCACAGATTTGTTTATCTTTTTTAAAAAAATAACCAGAGTATATCTCCACAACACCACGTATTTGTTTATCTTTTTTTTCAAATAACCGGAGTATATCTCCACAACACGACATATTTGTTTTTATTTTTTTCAAATAACGGGAGTGTATCTCCACAATACCACGGATTTGTTTTTCTTTTTTTTCAAATAACGGGAGCATATCTCCACAATACCACGTATTTGTTTTCCTTTGTTTCAAGTAACCGTCGTATATCTCCGCATTTCCACATGTTTGTTTCAATTTGTTCCAAGTCATCGGAGTATATCTCCACAACACCACATATTTGTTTATCTTTATTTCAAATAACGGGAGTGTATATCCACAACAACACGTATTTGTTTATCTTTTTTCAAATAACCGGAGGAGATCTCCACAACACCACGTATTTGTTTATCTTTTTTTCAAATAACCGGAGTATATCTCCACAACACCACGTATTTGTTTGTCTTTTTTTTTTCAAATAAGAGGAGTATATCTCCACAACACCACGTATTTGTTTATCTTTTTATTCAAATAAGGGGAGTATATCTCCACAACACCACGTATTTGTTTATCTTTTTTTCAAATAACGGGAGTATATCTCCACAACACCACGTATTTGTTTATCTTTTTTCAAATAACGGGAGTATATCTCCACAACACGACATATTTGTTTTTCTTTTAAAAAAAAAATAACCAGAGTATATCTCCACAACACCACGTATTTGTTTATCTTTTTTTCAAATAACCAGAGTATATCTCCACAACACCACATATTTGTTTATCTTTTTTTCAAATAACCGGAATAGATCTCCACAACACGACATATTTGTTTATCTTTTTTTCAAATAACCGGAGGAGATCTCCACAACACGACATATTTGTTTATCTTTTTTTCAAATAACGGGAGAAAATCTCCACAACGCCAGGTATTTGTTTATCTTTTTTTCAAATAACCGGAGTATATCTCCACACCACGACTTATTTGTTTTTCTTTTTTTCAAATAACGGAGTATATCTCCACAACACCACGTATTTGTTTATCTTTTTTTCAAATAACGGGAGTATATCTCCACAACACCACGTATTTGTTTATCTTTTTTTCAAATAACGGGAGTATATCTCCACAACACCACAGATTTGTTTGTCTTTTTAAAAAAAAATAACCAGAGTATATCTCCACAACACCACGTATTTGTTTATCTTTTTTTCAAATAACCGGAGTATATCTCCACAACACCACGTATTTGTTTATCTTTTTTTCAAATAACGGGAGTATATCTCCACAACACCACGTATTTGTTTATCTTTTTTTCAAATAACGGGAGTATATCTCCACAACACCACGTATTTGTTTATCTTTTTTTCAAATAACCGGAGTATATCTCCACAACACCACGTATTTGTTTATCTTTTTTCAAATAACCGGAGTATATCTCCACAACACCACGTATTTGTTTATCTTTTTTTCAAATAACGGGAGTATATCTCCACAACACCACATATTTGTTTATCTTTTTTTCAAATAACCGGAGTATATCTCCACAATACCACATATTTGTTTATCTTTTTTTCAAATAACCGGAGTATATCTCCACAACACGACATATTTGTTTATCTTTTTTTCAAATAACCGGAGTATATCTCCACAACACCACGTATTTGTTTATCTTTTTTTCAAATAACGGGAGTATATCTCCACAACACCACGTATTTGTTTGTCTTTTTAAAAAATAACGGGAGTATATCTCCACAACACCACAGATTTGTTTGTCTTTTTAAAAAAAATAACCAGAGTATATCTCCACAACACCACGTATTTGTTTATCTTTTTTTCAAATAACCGGAGTATATCTCCACAACACGACATATTTGTTTTTCTTTTTTTCAAATAACCGGAGTATATCTCCACAACACCACGTATTTGTTGATCTTTTTTTCAAATAACGGGAGTATATCTCCACAATACCACATATTTGTTTATCTTTTTTTCAAATAACCAGAGTATATCACCACAACACAACATATTTGTTTATCTTTTTTTTCAAATTTCTGGAGTATATATCCACAACAACACGTATTTGTTTATCTTTTTTTCAAATGACGGGAGTATATCTCCACAACATGACATATTTGTTTATCTTTTTTTCAAATAACCTGAGGACATCTCCACAATACCACATATTTGTTTATCTTTTTTTCAAATAACTGGAGGATATCTCCACAACACGACATATTTGTTTTTCTTTTTTTCAAATAACCGGAGTATATCTCCACAACACCACGTATTTGTTTATCTTTTTTTCAAATAACCGGAGTATATCTCCACAACACCACGTATTTGTTTATCTTTTTTTCAAATAACCGGAGTATATCTCCACAACACCACATATTTGTTCGTGTTTTTTTTTCAAATAACGGGAGTATATCTCCACAACACCATGTATTTGTTTGTCTTTTTAAAAAATAACGGGAGTATATCTCCACAATACCACAGATTTGTTCATCTTTTTTAAAAAAAAATAACCAGAATATATCTCCACAACACTCCGTATTTGTTAATCATTTTTTCAAATAACCGGAGTATATCTCCACAATACCACATATTTGTTTATCTTTTTTTCAAATTTCTGGAGTGTATCTCCACAACAACACGTATTTGTTTTTCCTTTTAAAAAATAACGGGAATATATCTCCACAACACCACAGATTTGTTTTTCTTTTTAAAAAAAATAACCAGAGTATATCTCCACACCACCACGTATTTGTTTATCTTTTTTTCAAATAACCGGAGAAAATCTCCACAACACCACGTATTTGTTTATCTTTTTTTCAAATAACGGGAGGAAATCTCCACAACACCACGTATTTGTTTATCTTTTTTTCAAATAACGGTTGTATATCTCCACAACACCACATATTTGTTTATCTTTTTTTCAAATAACGGGAGTATATCTCCACAACATGACATATTTGTTAATCTTTAAAAAAAAAAAATAACCAGAGTATATCTCCACAACACCACGTATTTGTTTATCTTTTTTTCAAATAACCAGAGTATATCTCCACAACACCACGTATTTGTTTATCTTTTTTTCAAATAACCGGAGTATATCTCCACAATACCACATATTTGTTTATCTTTTTTTCAAATAACCGGAGTATATCTCCACAATACCACATATTTGTTTATCTTTTTTTCAAATAACCGGAGTATATCTCCACAACACGACATATTTGTTTTTCTTTTTTTCAAATAACCGGAGTATATCTCCACAACACCACGTATTTGTTTATCTTTTTTTCAAATAACCGGAGTATATCTCCACAGCACCACGTATTTGTTTATCTTTTTTTCAAATAAGGGGAGTATATCTCCACAACACCACGTATTTGTTTATCTTTTTTTCAAATAACGGGAGTATATCTCCACAACACGACATATTTGTTTATCTTTTTTTCAAATAACCGGAGTATATCTCCACAACACCACATATTTGTTTATCTTTTTTTCAAATAACCGGAGTATATCTCCACAACACGACATATTTGTTTTTCTTTTTTTCAAATAACCGGAGTATATCTCCACAACACCACGTATTTGTTTATCTTTTTTTTCAAATAACGGGAGTATATCTCCACAACACGACATATTTGTTTCTCTTTTTTTCAAATAACCGGAGTAGATCTCCACAACACGACATATTTGTTTATCTTTTTTTCAAATAACCGGAGTATATCTCCACAACACGAGATATGTGTTTATCTTTTTTCAAATAACCGGAGTATTTCTCAACAACACCACATATTTGTTTATCTTTTTTTCAAATAACGGGAGTATATCTCCACAACACCACGTCTTTCTTTTTCCTTTTAAAAAAATAACGGAAAGTATATCTCCACAACACGACATATTTGTTTTTCTTTTTTTCAAATAACCGGAGTATATCTCCACAACACCACGTATTTGTTTTTCTTTTTTTCAAATAATCGGAGTATATCTCCACAACACGACATATTTGTTTTTCTTTTTTTTAAATAACCGGAGTATATCTCCACAACACCATGTATTTGTTTATCTTTTTTTCAAATAATGGGAGTATAGCTCCACAACACCACGTATTTGTTTATCTTTTTTTCAAATAATGGGAGTATAGCTCCACAACACCACGTATTTGTTTGTCTTTTTAAAAAAAATAACGGGAGTATATCTCCACAACACCACGTATTTGTTTGTCTTTTTAAAAAATAACGGGAGTATATCTCCACAATACCACAGATTTGTTTATCTTTTTTTAAAAAAAATAACGGGAGTATATCTCCACAATACCACATATTTGTTTATCTTTTTTTTCAAATAACCGGAGTATATCTCCACAACACGACATATTTGTTTTTCTTTTTTTCAAATAACCGGAGTATATCTCCACAACACCACGTATTTGTTTATCTTTTTTTCAAATAACGGGAGTATATCTCCACAACAGCACGTATTTGTTCGTCTTTTTTTTCAAATAACGGGAGTATATCTCCACAACACCATGTATTTGTTTTTCTTTTTAAAAAAATAACGGGAGTTTATCTCCACAACACCACAGATTTGTTCATCTTTGAAAAAAAAATAACCAGAATATATCTCCACAACACTACGTATTTGTTTATCTTTTTTTCAAATAACCGGAGTATATCTCCACAACACGACATATTTGTTTTTCTTTTTTTCAAATAACCGGAGAATATCTCCACAATACCACGTATTTGTTTATCTTTTTTTTCAAATAACCAGAGTATATCTCCACAACACGACTTATTTGTTTTTCTTTAAAAAAAAAAGATAACCGGAGTATATCTCCACAATACCACATATTTGTTTATCTTTTTTTCATATAACCAGAGTATATCTCCACAATACCACATATTTGTTTAACTTTTTTTCAAATTACCGGAGTATATCTCCACAATACCACAAATTTGTTTATCTTTTTTTTCAAATAACCAGAGTATATCTCCACAATACCACGTATTTGTTTATCTTTTTTTCAAATAACGGGAGTATATCTCCACAACACCACGTATTTGTTTATCTTTTTTTCAAATAACGGGAGTATATCTCCACAACACCACGTATTTGTTTATCTTTTTTCAAATAACGGGAGTATATCTCCACAACACCACGTATTTGTTTATCTTTTTTCAAATAACCGGAGTATATCTCCACAACACCAGGTATTTGTTTATCTTTTTTAAAATATCGGGAGTATATCTCCACAACACGACATATTTTTTTTCTTTTTTTCAAATAACCGGAGTATTTCTCCACAACACCACGTATTTGTTTATCTTTTTTTCAAATAACCGGAGTATTTCTCCACAACACCACGTATTTGTTTATCTTTTTTTCAAATAACGGGAGTATATCTCCACAACACCACGTATTTGTTTCTCTTTTTTTCAAATAACCGGAGTATATCTCCACAACACGACATATTTGTTTTTCTTTTTTTCAAATTTCTGGAGTATATCTCCACAACACCACATATTTGTTTATCTTTTTTTTCAAATTACGGGAGTATATCTCCACAACAGCACGTATTTGTTTATCTTTTTTTTCAAATTACGGGAGTATATCTCCACAGCACCACGTATTTGTTTATCTTTTTTTCAAATAACCTGAGGACATCTCCACAATACCACATCTTTGTTTATCTTTTTTTCAAATAACCGGAGTATATCTCCACAACACGACATATTTGTTTTTCTTTTTTTCAAATAACCGGAGGAGATCTCCACAACACCACGTATTTGTTTATCTTTTTTTCAAATAACCGGAGTATATCTCCACAACACCACGTATTTGTTTATCTTTTTTTCAAATAACCGGAGTATATCTCCACAACACGACATATTTGTTCGTCTTTTTTTTCAAATAACGGGAGTATATCTCCACAACACCATGTATTTGTTTTTCTTTTTTAAAAAATAATGGGAGTTTATCTCCACAACACCTCAGATTTGTTCATCTTTTTTTAAAAAAAATAACCAGAATATATCTCCACAACACTACGTATTTGTTAATCTTTTTTTCAAATAACCGGAGTATATCTCCACAATACCACATATTTGTTTATCTATTTTTCAAATAACCGGAGTATATCTCCACAACACCACGTATTTGTTTATATTTTTTTCAAATAACGGGAGTATATCTCCACAACACCACGTATTTGTTTATCTTTTTTTCAAATAACCAGAGTATATCTCCACAATACCACGTATTTGTTTATCTTTTTTTCAAATAACCGGAGTATATCTCCACAACACCACGTATTTGTTTATCTTTTTTTCAAATTTCGGGAGTATATCTCCACAACACCACGTATTTGTTTATCTTTTTTTCAAATAACCGGAGTATATCTCCACAATACCACATATTTGTTTAACTTTTTTTCAAATAACCGGAGTATATCTCCACAATACCACAAATTTGTTTATCTTTTTTTCAAATAACCAGAGTATATCTCCACAATACCACGTATTTGTTTATCTTTTTTTCAAATAACCGGAGTATATCTCCACAACACCACGTATTTGTTTATCTTTTTTTCAAATAACCGGAGTATATCTCCACAATACCACATATTTGTTTATCTTTTTTTCAAATAACCGGAGTATATCTCCACAACACCACATATTTGTTTATCTTTTTTTCAAATAACCGGAGTATATCTCCACAACACCACGTATTTGTTTATCTTTTTTTCAAATAACGGGAGTATATCTCCACAACACCACGTATTTGTTTATCTTTTTTCAAATAACGGGAGTATATCTCCACAACAACACGTATTTGTTTATCTTTTTCAAATAACGGAGTATATCTCCACAACACCACGTATTTGTTTATGTTTTTTCAAATAACCGGAGTCTCTCTCCACAATACCACATCTTTGTTTATCTTTTTTTCAAATAACCGGAGTATATCTCCACAACACCACGTATTTGTTTATCTTTTTTCAAATAACCGGAGTATATCTCCACAACACGACATATTTGTTTTTCTTTTTTTCAAATAACCGGAGTATATCTCCACAACAACACATATTTGGTTATCTTTTTTTCAAATAACCGGAGTATATCTCCACAACACCACGTATTTGTTTATCTTTTTTTCAAATAACCGGAGTATATCTCCACAACACCACATATTTGTTTATCTTTTTTTCAAATAACCGGAGTATATCTCCACAACACGACATATTTGTTTTTCTTTTTTTCAAATAACCGGAGAATATCTCCACAATACCACGTATTTGTTTATCTTTTTTTTCAAATAACCAGAGTATATCTCCACAATACCACGTATTTGTTTATCTTTTTTTCAAATAACCGGAGTCTCTCTCCACAACACGACATATTTGTTTATCTTTTTTTCAAATAACCGGAGTATATCTCCACAACACCACGTATTTGTTTATCTTTTTTTCAAATGACGGGAGTATATCTCCACAACATGACATATTTGTTTATCTTTTTTTCAAATAACGGGAGAAAATCTCCACAACACCACGTATTTGTTTATCTTTTTTCAAATAACGGGTGTTTATCTCCAGAACCCGACATATTTGTTCATCTTTTAAAAAAAAAAATAACCATAGTATATCTCCACAACAGCACGTATTTGTTTATCTTTTTTTCAAATAACCGGAGTATATCTCCACAACACGACATATTTGTTTTTCTTTTTTTCAAATAACTGGAGTATATCTCCACAACACCATGTATTTGTTTATCTTTTTTTCAAATTTCAGGAGTATATCTCCACAACACCACGTATTTGTTGATCTTTTTTTCAAATAACGGGAGTATATCTCCACAACACCACGTATTTGTTTGTCTTTTTAAAAAATAACGGGAGTATATCTCCACAATACCACAGATTTGTTTATCTTTTTTTAAAAAAAATAACGGGAGTATATCTCCACAATACCACATATTTGTTTATCTTTTTTTCAAATAACCGGAGTATATCTCCACAACACGACATATTTGTTTTTCTTTTTAATAAAATAACGGGAGTTTATCTCCACAACACCACGTATTTGTTGATCTTTTTTTCAAATAACGGGAGTATATCTCCACAACACCACGTATTTGTTTATATTTTTTTCAAATAACCGGAGTATATCTCCACAACACCATGTATTTGTTTTTCTTTTTTAAAAAAATAATGGGAGTTTATCTCCACAACACCTCAGATTTGTTCATCTTTTTTTTAAAAAAATAACCAGAATATATCTCCACAACACTACGTATTTGTTTATCTTTTTTTCAAATAACCAGAGTATATCTCCACAACACGACATATTTGTTCATCTTTTTTTTCAAATAACTGGAGTATATCTCCACAACACGACATATTTGTTTATCTTTTTTTCAAATTTCTGGAGTATATCTCCACAACAACACGTATTTGTTTATCTTTTTTTCAAATGACGGGAGTATATCTCCACAACATGACATATTTGTTTATCTTTTTTTCAAATACACTGAGGACATCTCCACAATACCACATATTTGTTTATCTTTTTTTCAAATAACTGGAGTATATCTCCACAACACGACATATTTGTTTTTCTTTTTTTCAAATAACCAGAGTATATCTCCACAACACCACGTATTTGTTTCTCTTTTTTTCAAATAACGGGAGTATATCTCCACAACACGACATATTTGTTTATCTTTTTTTCAAATAACCTGAGTATATCTCCACAACACGAAATATTTGTTTATTTTTTTTCAAATAACCGGAGTATATCTCCACAATACCACATATTTGTTTATCTTTTTTTCAAATAACCGGAGTATATCTCCACAACACCACGTATTTGTTTATCTTTTTTTCAAATAACGGGAGTATATCTCCACAACACCATGTATTTGTTTTTCTTTTTTAAAAAATAACGGGAGTCTATCTCCACAACACCACAGATTTGTTCATCTTTTTAAAAAAAAATAACCAGAATATATCTCCATAACACCACGTATTTGTTTATCTTTTTTTCAAATAACCGGAGTATATCTCCACAACACGACATATTTGTTTATCTTTTTTTTCAAATAACGGGAGTATATCTCCACAACACCACGTATTTGTTTATCTTTTTTTCAAATTTCGGGAGTATATCTCCACAACACCACGTATTTGTTTTTCTTTTTTTCAAATAACGGGAGTATATCTCCACAACACCACGTATTTGTTTGTCTTTTTAAAAAAATAACAGGAGTATATCTCCACAACACCACGTATTTGTTTTTCTTTTTTTCAAATAACCGGAGTATATCTCCACAATACCACATATTTGTTTATCTTTTTTTCATATAACCAGAGTATATCTCCACAATACCACATATTTGTTTAACTTTTTTTCAAATTACCGGAGTATATCTCCACAATACCACAAATTTGTTTATCTTTTTTTTCAAATAACCAGAGTATATCTCCACAATACCACGTATTTGTTTATCTTTTTTTCAAATAACCGGAGTATATCTCCACAACACGACTTATTTGTTTTTCTTTTTTTCAAATAACGGAGTATATCTCCACAACACCACGTATTTGTTTATCTTTTTTTCAAATAACGGGAGTATATCTCCACAACACCACGTATTTGTTTATCTTTTTTTCAAATAACGGGAGTATATCTCCACAACACCACGTATTTGTTTATCTTTTTTTCAAATAACCGGAGTATATCTCCACACCACCACGTATTTGTTTATCTTTTTTTCAAATAACGGGAGTATATCTCCACAACACCACAGATTTGTTTATCTTTTTAAAAAAAATAACCAGAGTATATCTCCACAACATGACATATTTGTGCATCTTTTTTTCAAATTTCTGGAGTATATCTCCACAGCACCACGTATTTGTTTATCTTTTTTTCAAATAAGGGGAGTATATCTCCACAATACCACATATTTGTTTATCTTTTTTTCAAATAACCGGAGTAGATCTCCACAACACGACATATTTGTTTTTCTTTTTTTCAAATAACCGGAGTATATCTCCACAACACCACGTATTTGTTTATCTTTTTTTCAAACTACGGGAGTATATCTCCACAACAGCACATATTTGTTCGTCTTTTTTTTCAAATAACGGGAGTATATCTCCACAACACCATGTATTTGTTTGTCTTTTTAAAAAATAACGGGAGTATATCTCCACAATACCACAGATTTGTTTATCTTTTTTTTAAAAAAATAACCAGAATATATCTCCACAACACGACGTATTTGTTTATCTTTTTTTCAAATAACCAGAGTATATCTCCACAACACCATGTATTTGTTTTTCTTTTTAAAAAAATAACGGGAGTATATCTCCACAATACCACAGATTTGTTTATCTTTTTTTTAAAAAAAAATAACGGGAGTATATCTCCACAACACTACGTATTTGTTTATCTTTTTTTCAAATAACCAGAGTATATCTCCACAACACGACATATTTGTTTATCTTTTTTTTCAAATTTCTGGAGTATATCTCCACAACAACACGTATTTGTTTATCTTTTTTTCAAATGACGGGAGTATATCTCCACAACACGACATATTTGTTTATCTTTTTTTCAAATAACCTGCGGACATCTCCACAATACCACATCTTTGTTTATCTTTTTTTCAAATAACCGGAGTATATCTCCACAACACCACGTATTTGTTTATCTTTTTTTTCAAATAACCAGAGTATATCTCCACAACACCACGTATTTGTTTCTCTTTTTTTCAAATAACGGGAGTATATCTCCACAACACCACGTATTTGTTTATCTTTTTTTCAAATAACGGGAGTATATCTCCACAACACCACATATTTGTTTATCTTTTTTTCAAATAACGGGAGTATATCTCCACAACACCACGTATTTGTTTATCTTTTTTTCAAATAACCGGAGTATATCTCCACAACACGACATATTTGTTTTTCTTTTTTTCAAATAACCGGAGTATATCTCCACAACACCACGTATTTGTTTATCTTTTTTTCAAATAACGGGAGTATATCTCCACAACACGACATATTTGTTTATCTTTTTTTCAAATAACCGGAGTATATCTCCACAACAACACGTATTTGGTTATCTTTTTTTCAAATAACCGGAGTATATCTCCACAACACCACGTATTTGTTTATCTTTTTTTCAAATAACCGGAGTATATCTCCACAACACCACATATTTGTTCGTGTTTTTTTTTTCAAATAACGGGAGTATATCTCCACAACACCATGTATTTGTTTTTCTTTTTAAAAAAAATAATGGGAGTTTATCTCCACAACACCACAGATTTGTTCATCTTTTTTGAAAAAAATAACCAGAATATATCTCCACAACACGACGTATTTGTTTTTCTTTTTTTCAAATAACCGGAGTATATCTCCACAATACCACATATTTGTTTATCTTTTTTTCATATAACCAGAGTATATCTCCACAATACCACATATTTGTTTAACTTTTTTTCAAATTACCGGAGTATATCTCCACAATACCACAAATTTGTTTATCTTTTTTTCAAATTTCAGGAGTATATCTCCACAACACCACGTATTTGTATATCTTTTTTTCAAATAATGGGAGTATATCTCCACAACACCACGTATTTGTTTGTCTTTTAAAAAAAATAACGGGAGTTTATCTCCACAACACCACATATTTGTTTCACTTTTTTTCAAATAACCGGAGTATATCTCCACAATACCACAAATTTGTTTATCTTTTTTTCAAATAACGGGAGTATATCTCCACAACACGACATATTTGTTTATCTTTTTTTAAAATAACGGGAGTATATCTCCACAACACCATGTATTTGTTTTTCTTTTTAAAAAAATAATGGGAGTTTATCTCCACAACATCACAGATTTGTTCATCTTTTAAAAACAAAATAACCAGAGTATATCTCCACAACACCACGTATTTGTTTATCTTTTTTTCAAATAACCGGAGTATATCTCCACACCACCACGTATTTGTTTATCTTTTTTTCAAATAACGGGAGTATATCTCCACAACACCACAGATTTGTTTGTCTTTTTAAAAAAAATAACCAGAGTATATCTCCACAACACCACGTATTTGTTTATCTTTTTTTTCAAATAACCAGAGTATATCTCCACAACACCACGTATTTGTTTCTCTTTTTTTCAAATAACGGGAGTATATCTCCACAACACGACATATTTGTTTTTCTTTTTTTCAAATAACCGGAGTATATCTCCACAACACCACGTATTTGTTTATCTTTTTTTCAAATAACGGGAGTATATCTCCACAACACCACGTATTTGTTTATCTTTTTTTCAAATAACGGGAGTATATCTCCACAACACCACGTATTTGTTTATCTTTTTTTCAAATAACGGGAGTATATCTCCACAACACCACAAATTTGTTTATCTTTTTAAAAAAAATAACCAGAGTATATCTCCACAACATGACATATTTGTGCATCTTTTTTTCAAATTTCTGGAGTATATCTCCACAGCACCACGTATTTGTTTATCTTTTTTTCAAATAACCGGAGTATATCTCCACAACACCACGTATTTGTTTATCTTTTTTTCAAATAACCGGAGTATATCTCCACAACAACACGTATTTGTTTATCTTTGTTTCAAATAACGGGAGTATATCTCCACAACACCACGTATTTGTGTATCTTTTTTCAAATAACGGGAGTATATCTCCACAACACCACGTATTTGTTTATCTTTTTTCAAATAACGGGAGTATATCTCCACAACACCATGTATTTGTTTGTCTTTTTTTTCAAATAAGGGGAGTATATCTCCACAACACCACATATTTGTTTCTCTTTTTCTCAAATAACCAGAATATATCTCCATAACACCACGTATTTGTTTATCTTTTTTTCAAATAACCGGAGTGTATCTCCACAATACCACATATTTGTTTATATTTTTTTTAAAATAACCGGAGTATATCTCCACAATACCACGTATTTGTTTGTCTTTTTTTTCAAATAAGGGGAGTGTATCTCCACAACACCATGTATTTGTTTGCGTTTGTTTCAAATAACCGTAGTATATCTCCACAATACCACGTATTTGTTTTCCTTTGTTTCAAATTACCGTAGTATATCTCCGCATTTCCACATGTTTGTTTAACTTTGTTTCAAATAACCGAAGTGTATCTCCGCAATTCCACATGTTTGTTTAACTTTGTTTCAAATAACCGGAGTACATCTCCACAACACCATGTACTTGTTTGCGTTTGTTTCAAATAACCGTAGTACATCTCCACAATACCACGTATTTGTTTTCCTTTGTTTCAAATTTCTGGAGTATATCTCCACAACAACACGTATTTGTTTATCTTTTTTTCAAATGACGGGAATATATCTCCACAACACCACAGATTTGTTTATCTTTTTTAAAAAAATAACCAGAGTATATCTCCACAACACCACGTATTTGTTCGTCTTTTTTTTCAAATATCGGGAGTATATCTCCACAACACGACATATTTTTTTTCTTTTTTTCAAATAACGGGAGTATATCTCCACAACACCACGTATTTGTTTATCTTTTTTCAAATAACCGGAGTATATCTCCACAACACCACGTATTTGTGTATCTTTTTTCAAATAACGGGAGTATATCTCCACAACACCACGTATTTGTTTATCTTTTTTCAAATAACGGGAGTATATCTCCACAACACCACAGATTTGTTCATCTTTTTAAAAAAAAATAACCAGAGTATATCTCCACAATACCACGTATTTGTTTATCTTTTTTTCAAATAACCGGAGTCTCTCTCCACAACACGACATATTTGTTTTTCTTTTTTTCAAATAACCGGAGTATATCTCCACAACACCATGTATTTGTTTATCTTTTTTTCAAATTTCAGGAGTATATCTCCACAACACCACGTATTTGTTTATCTTTTTTTCAAATAATGGGAGTATATCTCCACAACACCACGTATTTGTTTGTCTTTTTAAAAAATAACGGGAGTATATCTCCACAATACCACAGATTTGTTTATCTTTTTTTTTTTAAAAATAACGGGAGTATATCTCCACAATACCACATATTTGTTTATCTTTTTTTCAAATAACCAGAGTATATCACCACAACACAACATATTTGTTTATCTTTTTTTTCAAATAACCGGAGTACATGTCCACAACACCACGGATTTGTTTTTATTTTTTTCAAATAACGGGAGTGTATCTCCACAATACCACGGATTTGTTTTTCTTTTTTTTCAAATAACGGGAGTATATCTCCACAACACCATGTATTTGTTTTTCTTTTTTAAAAAATAACGGGAGTATATCTCCACAACACCACAGATTTGTTCATCTTTTCAAAAAAAAATAACCAGAATATATCTCCATAACACCACATATTTGTTTATCTTTTTTTCAAATTACGGGAGTATATCTCCACAACACCACGTATTTGTTTATCTTTTTTTCAAATAACCGGAGTGTATCTCCACAATACCACATATTTGTTCATCTTTTAAAAAAAAAATAACCAGAATATATCTCCACAACACTACGTATTTGTTTATCTTTTTTTCAAATAACCAGAGTATATCTCCACAACACGACATATTTGTTCATCTTTTTTTTCAAATAACTGGAGTATATCTCCACAACACGACATATTTGTTTATCTTTTTTTCAAATAACCGGAGTGTATCTCCACAATACCACATATTTGTTTATATTTTTTTCAAATAACCGGAGTATATCTCCACAATACCACGTATTTGTTTATCTTTTTTTCAAATAACTGGAGTATTTCTCCACAACACGACATATTTGTTTATCTTTTTTTCAAATAACCGGAGTATATTTCCACAACACCACGTATTTGTTTATCTTTTTTTTCAAATTACGGGAGTATATCTCCACAACACCACGTATTTGTTTATCTTTTTTTCAAATAATGGGAGTATATCTCCACAACACCACAGATTTGTTTGTCTTTTTAAAAAAAAATAACCAGAGTATATCTCCACAACACCACGTATTTGTTTATCTTTTTTTCAAATAACCAGAGTATATCTCCACAACACGACATATTTGTTTATCTTTTTTTCAAATTTCTGGAGTATATCTCCACAACAACACGTATTTGTTCATCTTTTTTTCAAATATCGGGAGTATATCTCCACAACACGACATATTTTTTTTCTTTTTTTCAAATAACCGGAGTATTTCTCCACAACACCACGTATTTGTTTATCTTTTTTTCAAATAACCGGAGTATATCTCCACAACACCACGTATTTGTTTATCTTTTTTTCAAATAACCGGAGTATATCTCCACAACACGACATATTTGTTTTTCTTTTTTTCAAATAACGGGAGTATATCTCCACAACACCATGTATTTGTTTTTCTTTTTAAAAAAAATAATGGGAGTTTATCTCCACAACACCACAGATTTGTTCATCTTTTTTGAAAAAAATAACCGGAGTATTTCTCCACAACACCACGTATTTGTTTATCTTTTTTTCAAATAACCGGAGTATTTCTCCACAACACCACGTATTTGTTTATCTTTTTTTCAAATTTCAGGAGTATATCTCCACAACACCACGTATTTGTATATCTTTTTTTCAAATAATGGGAGTATATCTCCACAACACCACGTATTTGTTTTTCTTTTTTTTAAATAACCGGAGTATATCTCCACAACACCATGTATTTGTTTATCTTTTTTTCAAATAATGGGAGTATAGCTCCACAACACCACGTATTTGTTTGTCTTTTTAAAAAAAATAACGGGAGTATATCTCCACAACACCAAGTATTTGTTTGTCTTTTTAAAAAATAACGGGAGTATATCTCCACAACACCAGGTATTTGTTTATCTTTTTTCAAATATCGGGAGTATATCTCCACAACACGACATATTTGTTTATCTTTTTTTAAAATAACGGGAGTATATCTCCACAACACCATGTATTTGTTTTTCTTTTTAAAAAAATAATGGGAGTTTATCTCCACAACATCACAGATTTGTTCATCTTTTAAAAAAAAAATAACCAGAGTATATCTCCACAACACCACGTATTTGTTTATCTTTTTTTCAAATAACCGGAGTATATCTCCACACCACCACGTATTTGTTTATCTTTTTTTCAAATAACGGGAGTATATCTCCACAACACCACAGATTTGTTTGTCTTTTTAAAAAAAATAACCAGAGTATATCTCCACAACACCACGTATATGTTTATCTTTTTTTTCAAATAACCAGAGTATATCTCCACAACACCACGTATTTGTTTATCTTTTTTTCAAATGACGGGAGTATATCTCCACAACATGACATATTTGTTTATCTTTTTTTCAAATAACCTGAGTATATCTCCACACCACCACGTATTTGTTTATCTTTTTTTCAAATAACGGGAGTATATCTCCACAACACCACATATTTGTTTATCTTTTTTTCAAATAACGGGAGTATATCTCCACAACACCACGTATTTGTTTATCTTTTTTCAAATAACCGGAGTATATCTCCACAACACCACGTATTTGTTTATCTTTTTTCAAATACCCAGAGTATATCTCCACAATACCACGTATTTGTTTATCTTTATTTCAAATAACGGGAGTGTATATCCACAACAACACGTATTTGTTTTTCTTTTTTTCAAATAACCGGAGTACATCTCCACGACACCACGGATTTGTTTTTCTTTTTTTTCAAATAACCGGAGTACATGTCCACAACACCACGGATTTGTTTTTATTTTTTTCAAATAACGGGAGTGTATCTCCACAACACCACGTATTTGTTTATCTTTTTTTCAAATAATTGGAGTATATCTCCACAACAGCACGTATTTGTTCGTCTTTTTTTTCAAATAACGGGAGTATATCTCCACAACACCATGTATTTGTTTATCTTTTTTTCAAATAATGGGAGTATAGCTCCACAACACCACGTATTTGTTTGTCTTTTTTAAAAAAATAACGGGAGTATATCTCCACAACACCACGTATTTGTTTGTCCTTTTTCAAATACCCAGAGTATATCTCCACAATACCACATATTTGTTTATCTTTTTTTTCAAATAACGGGAGTATATCTCCACAACACCACGTATTTGTTTCTCTTTTTTCAAATAACGGGAGTATATCTCCACAACACCACGTATTTGTGTATCTTTTTTCAAATAACGGGAGTATATCTCCACAATACCACATATTTGTTTATCTTTTTTTCAAATAACCGGAGTATATCTCCACAACACGACATATTTGTTTTTCTTTTTTCAAATAACCAGAGTATATCTCCACAACACCACATATTTGTTTATCTTTTTTTCAAATAACCGGAATAGATCTCCACAACACGACATATTTGTTTATCTTTTTTTCAAATAACCGGAGGAGATCTCCACAACACCACGTATTTGTTTATCTTTTTTCAAATAACGGGAGTATATCTCCACAACGCCACGTATTTGTTTATCTTTTTTCAAATAACGGGAGTATATCTCCACAACCCCACGTATTTGTTTATCTTTTTTTTCAAATAACCAGAGTATATCTCCACAATACCACGTATTTGTTTATCTTTTTTTCAAATAACCGGAGTCTCTCTCCACAACACGACATATTTGTTTATCTTTTTTTCAAATAACCGGAGTATATCTCCACAACACCACGTATTTGTTTATCTTTTTTTCAAATAACTGGAGTATTTCTCCACAACACCACGTATTTGTTTATCTTTTTTTCAAATAACCGGAGTATGTCTCCACAATACCACATATTTGTTTATCTTTTTTTCAAATAACCGGAGTATATCTCCACAACACAACATATTTGTTTATCTTTTTTTCAAATAACCGGAGTATATCTCCACAACACGACATATTTGTTTATCTTTTTTTCAAATAACCGGAGTATATCTCCACAACACCACATATTTGTTTATCTTTTTTTTCAAATTACGGGAGTATATCTCCACAACAGCACGTATTTGTTTATCTTTTTTTTCAAATTACGGGAGTATATCTCCACAGCACCACGTATTTGTTTTTCTTTTTTTCAAATAACGGGAGTATATCTCCACAATACCACGTATTTGTTTGTATTTTTTTTCAAATAAGGGGAGTATATCTCCACAACACCACATATTTGTTTATCCTTTTTTAAAATAACCGGAGTATATCTCCACAACACGACATATTTGTTTTTCTTTTTTTCAAATAACCGGAGTATATCTCCACAACACCACGTTTTGTTTATCTTTTTTTCAAATAACGGGAGTATATCTCCACAACAGCACGTATTTGTTCGTCTGTTTTTTCAAATAACGGGAGTATATCTCCACAACACCATGTATTTGTTTTTCTTTTTAAAAAAATAAGCAGAGTACATCTCCACAATACCACATATTTGTTTATCTATTTTTCAAATAACCGGAGTATATCTCCACAACACCACGTATTTGTTTATATTTTTTTCAAATAACGGGAGTATATCTCCACAACACCACGTATTTGTTTATCTTTTTTTCAAATAACGGGAGTATATCTCCACAACACCACGTATTTGTTTATCTTTTTTTCAAATAACCGGAGTATATCTCCACAACACCACGTATTTGTTTATCTTTTTTTCAAATAACCGGAGTATATCTCCACAACACCACGTATTTGTTTATCTTTTTTTCAAATAACGGGAGTATATCTCCACAACACCACATATTTGTTTATCTTTTTTTCAAATAACCGGAGTATATCTCCACAATACCACATATTTGTTTATCTTTTTTCAAATAACCGGAGTATATATCCACAACACGACATATTTGTTCTTCTTTTTTTCAAATAACGGGAGTATATCTCCACAATACCACGTATTTGTTTATCTTTATTTCAAATAACGGGAGTGGATATCCACAACAACACGTATTTGTTTTTCTTTTTAAAAAATAATGGGAGTTTATCTCCACAACACCACAGATTTGTTCATCTTTGAAAAAAAAAATAACCAGAATATTTCTCCACAACACCACGTATTTGTTTATCTTTTTTTCAAATAACCGGAGTATATCTCCACAACACGACATATTTGTTTTTCTTTTTTTCAAATAACCGGAGTATATCTCCACAACACCACGTATTTGTTTATCTTTTTTTCAAATAACAGGAGTATATCTCCACAACACCACATATTTGTTTATCTTTTTTCAAATAACCAGAGTATATCTCCACAACACGACATATTTGTTTATCTTTTTTCAAATTTCTGGAGTATATCTCCACAACACTACGTATTTGTTTATCTTTTTTTCAAATAACTGGAGTATATCTCCACAACACGACATATTTGTTTATCTTTTTTTCAAATAACCTGAGGACATCTCCACAATACCACATATTTGTTTATCTTTTTTCAAATAACCGGAGTATATATCCACAACACGACATATTTGTTCTTCTTTTTTTCAAATAACCGGAGGAGATCTCCACAACACCACAGATTTGTTTATCTTTTTTTTTAAATAACCAGAGTATATCTCCACAACACCACGTATTTGTTTATCTTTTTTTCAAATAACCGGAGTATATCTCCTCAACACGACATATTTGTTCGTCTTTTTTTTCAAATAACGGGAGTATATCTCCACAACACCATGTATTTGTTTTTCTTTTTAAAAAAAATAATGGGATTTTATCTCCACAACACCTCAGATTTGTTCATCTTTTTTAAAAAAAATAACCAGAATATATCTCCACAACACTCCGTATTTGTTAATCATTTTTTCAAATAACCGGAGTATATCTCCACAATACCACATATTTGTTTAACTTTTTTCAAATAACCGGAGTATATCTCCACAATACCACATATTTGTTTAACTTTTTTTCAAATAACCGGAGTATATCTCCACAATACCACAAATTTGTTTATCTTTTTTTCAAATAACCAGAGTATATCTCCACAATACCACGTATTTGTTTATCTTTTTTTCAAATAACCGGAGTATATCTCCACAACACCACGTATTTGTTTATCTTTTTTTCAAATTTCGGGAGTATATCTCCACAACACCACGTATTTGTTTTTCTTTTTTTCAAATAACCGGAGTATATCTCCACAATACCACATATTTGTTTAACTTTTTTTCAAATAACCGGAGTATATCTCCACAATACCACAAATTTGTTTATCTTTTTTTCAAATAACCAGAGTATATCTCCACAATACCACGTATTTGTTTATCTTTTTTTCAAATAACCGGAGTATATCTCCACAACACCACGTATTTGTTTATCTTTTTTTCAAATAACGGGAGTATATCTCCATAATACCACATGTTTGTTTATCTTTTTTTCAAATAACCGGAGTATATCTCCACAATACCACATATTTGTTTATCTTTTTTTCAAATAACCGGAGTATATCTCCACAACACGACATATTTGTTTTTCTTTTTTTCAAATAACCGGAGTATATCTCCACAACACCACGTATTTGTTTATCTTTTTTTCAAATTTCGGGAGTATATCTCCACAACACCACGTATTTGTTTTTCTTTTTTTCAAATAACGGGAGTATATCTCCACAACACCACGTATTTGTTTGTCTTTTTAAAAAAATAACAGGAGTATATCTCCACAACACCACGTATTTGTTCGTCTTTTTTTTCAAATAACCGGAGTATATCTCCACAACACCACATATTTGTTTAGCTTTTTTTCAAATAACCGGAGTATATCTCCACAATACCACGTATTTGTTTATCTTTTTTTCAAATAACCGGAGTATATCTCCACAACACCACGTATTTGTTTATCTTTTTTTCAAATGACGGGAGTATATCTCCACAACACGACATATTTGTTTATCTTTTTTTCAAATAACCTGAGTATATCTCCACAACACGACATATTTGTTTATCTTTTTTTCAAATAACCGGAGTATATCTCCACAACACGACATATTTGTTTTTCTTTTTTTCAAATAACCGGAGTATATCTCCACAACACCACGTATTTGTTTATCTTTTTTTTCAAATAACGGGAGTATATCTCCACAACACCACGTATTTGTTTCTCTTTTTTTTAAAAATAACGGGAGTATATCTCCACAACACCACAGATTTGTTTGTCTTTTTTTTCAAATTACGGGAGTATATCTCCACAATACCACATATTTGTTTATCTTTTTTTCAAATAACCGGAGTATATCTCCACAACACGACATATTTGTTTTTCTTTTTAATAAAATAACGGGAGTTTATCTCCACAACACCACGTATTTGTTGATCTTTTTTTCAAATAACGGGAGTATATCTCCACAACACGACATATTTGTTTTTCTTTTTAATAAAATAACGGGAGTTTATCTCCACAACACCACGTATTTGTTGATCTTTTTTTCAAATAACGGGAGTATATCTCCACAACACCACGTATTTGTTTGTCTTTTTAAAAAATAACGGGAGTATATCTCCACAATACCACATATTTGTTCATCTTTTTTTCAAATAACCGGAGTATATCTCCACAACACGACATATTTGTTTTTCTTTTTTTCAAATAACCGGAGTAGATCTCCACAACACGACATATTTGTTTTTCTTTTTTTCAAATAACCGGAGTATATCTCCACAACACCACGTATTTGTTTATCTTTTTTTCAAACAACGGGAGTATATCTCCACAACACCACGTATTTGTTTATCTTTTTTTCAAATAACGGGAGTATATCTCCACAACACCATGTATTTGTTTTTCTTTTTAAAAAAATAACGGGAGTTTATCTCCACAACACCACAGATTTGTTCATCTTTTAAAAAAAAAATAACCAGAATATATCTCCACAACACTACGTATTTGTTTATCTTTTTTTCAAATAACTGGAGTATATCTCCACAACACGACATATTTGTTTATCTTTTTTTCAAATAACCGGAGTATATCTCCACAACACCACGTATTTGTTTATCTTTTTTTCAAATAACGGGAGTATATCTCCACAACACCACGTATTTGTTTACCTTGATTTGAAATAATCAGAGTATATCTCCACAATACCACATATTTGTTTACTTTTGTTCCAAATAATCTGAGTATATCTCCACAACACCACATATTTGTGTTCCTTTGTTTCAAATTAACCGGAGTATATCTCCGCTATACTACATATTTGTTGACCTTTCTTTCAAATAACCCAAGTATATCTCCACAAAACCACATATTTGTTTATCTTTTTTTTCAAATAACGGGAGTATATCTCCACAACACCACGTATTTGTTTCTCTTTTTTCAAATAATCGGAGTATATCTCCACAACACCATGTATTTGTTTACCTTTGCTCCAAATAACCGGAGTATATCTCCACAACACCACGTATTTGTTTACCTTTGCTCCAAATAACCGGAGTATATCTCCACAACACCACGTATTTGTTTACCTTTGTTCCAAATAATCGGAGTATATCTCCACAACACCACATATTTGTTTATCCTTTTTTAAAATAACCGGAGTATATCTCCACAACACGACATATTTGTTTATCTTTTTTCAAATTACCGTAGTATATCTCCGCAATTCCACATGTTTGTTTAACTTTGTTTCAAATAACCGTCGTAGGTTGTTTGGTTAGCTTAGTAGTTCAGTTAGTATATCTCCACAATACCACGTATTTGTTTTCCTTTGTTCCAAGTAATCGGAGTATATCTCCACAATACCATGTGTTTGTTTAACTTTGTTTCAAATAACCAGAGTATATCTCCACAACATGACATATTTGTGCATCTTTTTTTCAAATTTCTGGAGTATATCTCCACAACACCACATATTTGTTTATCTTTTTTTTCAAATTACGGGAGTATATCTCCACAACACCACGTATTTGTTTATCTTTTTTTCAAATAACGGGAGTATATCTCCACAATACCACTTCTTTGTTTATCTTTTTTCAAATAACCGGAGTATATCTCCACAACACGACATATTTGTTTTTCTTTTTTTCAAATAACCGGAGTATATCTCCACAACACCACGTATTTGTTTATCTTTTTTTCAAATAACCGGAGTATATCTCCACAACACCACGTATTTGTTTATCTTTTTTTCAAATAACCGGAGTATATCTCCACAACACCACATATTTGTTCGTGTTTTTTTTTCAAATAACGGGAGTATATCTCCACAACACCATGTATTTGTTTTTCTTTTTAAAAAAAATAATGGGAGTTTATCTCCACAACACCTCAGATTTGTTCATCTTTTTTAAAAAAAATAACCAGAATATATCTCCACAACACTCCGTATTTGTTAATCATTTTTTCAAATAACCGGAGTATATCTCCACAATACCACATATTTGTTTAACTTTTTTTCAAATAACCGGAGTATATCTCCACAACACTACGTATTTGTTAATCTTTTTTTCAAATAACCGGAGTATATCTCCACAATACCACATATTTGTTTATCTTTTTTTCAAATAACCAGAGTATATCTCCACAATACCACGTATTTGTTTATCTTTTTTTCAAATAACCGGAGTATATCTCCACAACACCACGTATTTGTTTATCTTTTTTTCAAATTTCGGGAGTATATCTCCACAACACCACGTATTTGTTTTTCTTTTTTTCAAATAACGGGAGTTTATCTCCACAACACCACATATTTGTTTCACTTTTTTTCAAATAACCGGAGTATATCTCCACAATACCACAAATTTGTTTATCTTTTTTTCAAATAACCAGAGTATATCTCCACAATACCACGTATTTGTTTATCTTTTTTTCAAATAACCGGAGTATATCTCCACAACACCACGTATTTGTTTATCTTTTTTTCAAATTTCTGGAGTATATCTCC